>NW_022195283.1:160210-178920 GCF_008641045.1 Pistacia vera
GCATCAAATTTGCTGATGGTACAATCTTTAAACATTAGAATCGTAAAGCAGTACTTGTTACTAGAACAAAGGAGAACAGCGAATACACATACCTGTGCATGTGGGTTCTGAACTTCTACCCCACTGGATTTGTGGGATTTAGTCCACTCAACGAGAGGATCATGAATGAACGTTTCAAGAACACTCATCAAAGTCTCCCTGTGAGTTCTCAGCACTTGAAGTGTGATTTCACAAGCCTTCAGGAAGATACCCTCATAACCAGTGATCCCCAAGCCGTCAATCATGTTCTATATATATTCCATCAGATAGTGTCAGTTTTTTCAGTAGGCAACTGAAATAATTAGGATACAGCCAGAGAAACAAAAGCAAAACTATGAATAGGACATCGAGTATTTGTATGAGTTAACTAATAAAATGAAGTCCAGAAAAACAGTGATTAGAAATAAATATATAAGTACACCTTTATCTTTACTACATGATTAGTTTACTTCACCAAAAAGTTGCTAAAAATACATTTATCACAAAGGATTACATATATCCCGCACATAATTTCAAACCTTTGGCAAAATGCGAGATATTCCTAAAAGTGAATACTCAGATCATATTTCATAGATCTTGTTCTCACAGAAAAGTGGAAAAACTCGAGGATTTCTAGAATTTCAAGAATACTGATTAAAACCATAGTATCTATGGATATATGTTCTATTTATACCTGGGTCAACCTAAAAGGCACCAGCTCAGGCTTCTCCAACTGCAAACCTTTATCAAACAGGCAACTGAAATCAACATGAACACAGTCACCAGTGGTAGAGTCAAAGAGAATGTTTTCCCCATGTCGATCACCCAGCCCTACAATATGTCCAACCATGGACCAAACAGCCGTAGTGTGTGCATAGGCAACTCGGGCCCGAAACCAAGCAGCAGGCTCAGAAAAAGTGGTCAAGAACCATTTGTGAAATACTGGGGGAAACATAGGAAGGATCTTTGTCTTCAACATCTCATCTTCTGGCATTTTACCTTGGCATTGATCATAAATCCATTTAATTTGGGGATTTGTTTTCTGCCTATCAAATTTACCACAGGATATATACATGTCCTGAAGTATATGCCGGAGTCCACGAGTATGAGGTACCCATTCCACCATACCACAATCCTCGGTTAGAGGAATTACTGCAAAGGGACGAATATAAAGCTTCCTTGGACGACTTTCAGGATATTTTGCTAACAAACGGTTTATCATTGCAGTGAACTCCATCATACGAGCATCTTTCCTAAGATCATCCTTGGGTTTGCAAAGGAACGGCCGTTCAATGCCATCACTGCCCAATAGAACAATCTGAAAACACACACACACACACACACACAATCTATCCTTTCCTCCCTGGATGGTTGGCGTTTGTTGATTTTATCATCTTTCATTGATATTGTTCCCATGGTGTATTTAATGATTTTCATTACCATATACTTGTGGCTTCAAGCCAGGAGAAATGATAGGTTTGGCCCAGTGCTTTAAAGATCAATATTATGTGCTATTTGGTCAGCCGTGTTGTGACAGTCCGAGTGCTCCTGACAGCCGTATTGAGACGACATTGAGTTGAATCCTTGAACACGTTCTCGCCCATAAATATAATTACTTAAAAAATGGCAGAATATTAATATCGAGCAGCAAAATTGGTGAAGTGAATCACCCCAAATGTAGACAGTAAATTACTCGTGATGAGAGGAATCGACCCAACTAGACCCTGCTGGCTTCTTAATATTATTATTTTTCATTACTACTCTCAATTGTGTTGCATCATCCCACCGTCCCACATCTGCATACATATTGTTACAGCAGCATGTATGGGTTTGAACTTTCTGGTTCAAGTTTCATCAATGCCCAGCTGCATTGTTATGCACCCGGCATGCACCCACAATGCACCCCACACAGCTTTATCTGGTTCAAATGGCATGTTTTTGATCAAATCTCCATGGCCTCCTCCAGATGCCCATGCCTACCCACTATGTCACAAGGGCAGCAAGTGCTCAATTCTTGGCTCAATACCATATTCACTGATCATTGATTTAAAATGTCCACGGCCTTTTCCACTAGTCCTGCATGAGCACAAGCACTCAACACTGAAATAAATGTTACATATGTAGGCAAAACTTGGTACTCTTCATCAATTTGAAAACTTGTAAAGCCTCTGTTGCAACCATGGGATGTATATCCCCAATCATTGCATTCCGAGATTACACTTCTCTGCAGTTTCATCTCATCAAAAATACTACGTGCCTCAGTTATTGCTCCGCATCTTGATACATGGTGTGAGGGCATTGTTTATTGGCAAATCTGAATAACTTTCTTAGTGATAGCTGATGAATCTGCATTCCCAGGTGCAGGTCCAGAATTTGAGTAGACACACTGAGAACTGACGATAAGGTGTGCCTCAGGTTTCTCTACTTCAACTGCATCTGGCGAAGAGCTCAATTGCTCCTTTATAGTCCTCTTTCTCTCACATCCTGCTATCACTGAATTCCATGAGACCAAATTCTTTTGAGGCATCCTCTCAAAAAATCACAAGCAAGCTCTAAATTACCCATCTGAGCATACCACGATATCATTGTGTTCCACGAATGAGTATCAGGATTGGCATTTCACCAGAGATTAGAGGCCTCTTCCATACTTGACAATGAACATACCCACTAATCATAGTATTTCTGAAAAACTGTCTCGTTCCACCATTTGATCAAAGATTTCCCTTGCAGAAACATATCTCCCGCTTCACATAACACTAATCATCGAATTCCAGACACAAAATTCCTCCTAAAGTTTTCATTTCTTCTCCCTTGCTCACATACAAACTGGTATTCGATCAAAAAGCCTTCGAGCTTCATCTACTCTTCCTCTCTGACCATACCCGCAATCAAAGTATTATAGCATGCAATAAATCTTCTCTACCATCACGCCTATTCCCAAATTTAACCAGAATTTTTCCCGCTTCATCCAACTCACCATTCTTAATAAGACCAGCCACAGTGCGCTTAAAGAAGCAGAGTCCTTCAGGCATTTTCTCAAAAAACTCCATAGCACGAGCCACGTCACCATTCTGCAAAAACCCCGAAATCATAGCACGATACAAACATTCCTATCACTCCAGGCATTTCATTAAAACCCTCAACGCCGCCTCTGTCATACCATTCTTCGCATCCCACCTAATCATTGTATTCCACGAAACACTATCTCTTTGGCATTTTATCAAACAACAATCTAGCCTCCTCTAAAAACCCACTTCCACGACACGAAATATACCCGAAATCAATAAATTCCACAAAAACGACGTCTCTTCCGAGGCATTATATCGAACAGTTGTCTTGCTTTAGCCATTTCTCTGAATTTACATACCCATCGATCATCGCATTCCACGTTACAGTGTTTCTTTGTGCTGTTTATCAAACATGACTCTTGCTTCACTCAGACGGTTCGTTCTTATCAAATGGGAGATCTTTTGGTTGGCGAGTAAACGTCCGGCTTCGACTTCTTCTCGGAGGCAAAGTTGCGAGACAGTGAAGTACTTTCCGGGCAATGCATGATCCCAGTAAATACGAGAAAGATAGCTTCGAGCTTGAGCTCTTCTTTTGGTGGCCAAAACGGTCGCGTTTAGCCTCTGCATGGTTTCAGTGGAACCCCAAGCTAGCTGCTGAGCTTACCGCGTTGTTAGTAAACGGTGACACCTTGAACAACCGAACGTGCAAGTCTGAAACGGTTTCCAACATATTGGAGTTTCGAGAGCGGAAGCCGGTTGTTTTTTATGGGAATTTGATTGATTCTTTGAAACGGGGGTTTGATGGGGCTGTTATCAGGTTAAACACATTAAAAATGATATTTTAATACAAAAAAAAAAATTATTTATTCGTGTTATTTATCTACATATTTTAAATAAATAAAAACGGGATTAACATGAATATGTGTGGCCTATTTTCCTTCCATCTGATCTGATATATGAGTGCGATGTAAGATAAAAGAACATGGGTAGTCTCAACGTCCGAATTCGCCGCCGTGGAACCACAACGCCGCGGCTCCACAACAAGAGCCACAACAACCTTGTGCCATTTCCCATCTGCAAGTTTAAGCAAGCAAGGCCAGCGGTTCTCAGGTCTCTGGTAGTCACACGAGACTCCAAAACGGCCAACCGTTTGATAAGTAAATTTGTTGCAATCGTCTCCTCGTTTATAGCTCTCAACGCCTCTCCTCACCTCCTCTCTCCCTCACTCACTCACCCCCACCACCTCTCTCTCTCTCGCTTTACCAGTAAGTCACAGTTCCCTTCTCACTTCATGTTAAAAGGATGAGCTTTTATATTATTACACCATCAAATGCTTTTTTTTTTTTTTTTTTTTTCTTTCCTGTAGTTGTACTTAGAATAACTGAAGAGTCATGGTTTAAGTGGAATCCGAAGCTAGTTGCTGAGCTCATGGCGATGTTAGATAAACAGGGAAGCATGAAGAGACTGAGGCTTTAATGTCTGAAACGGTTGAAAAATTGGAGTTTCGAGAGCGGGAACTGGTTGTTTTTATGGGAATTTGATTGATTCTTACTGTAAAAATGATTTGAAAGGTGAGTTTCATGAGATTTGTGGTCTAAAACGCCATGGTTATAAGTCGATGGTTAGTGGTTTATGTGAGATGGTCAGCCCCATGAGCTGAGAATCGGGTTAAGAGATGAGAGTTGAAGGACTCAAGCCAACTGGGTTTGAGTTAGGTGTCTTGTTATGGGTATGGGAGATTAGGTTTGGTTGAGAAATGGAGAGATGTGTTAAGAAAATGGAGAGTGAAGGGCTTGAGGTTGATACAGTTTGTTCAATATGGTTCTCTCTTCTTAGGGGGCTTGCAATGACTTTCGAGAATGGTTTTATGCTACAGATGAAGGATTTAGGCATCCCTTCTCAGTAAGGACTTACATTCTGTGTTGAATTCATGTTCTACATCATGTCAATGCGCAAGACTTGAATGATTTCCAGTTTCGATAACAGAGTTGACAGGGAGTTTGAATGGGGATGAGGTTCTGTTGGTTGAAGGGTTGGTTGAATCATGTGTTTTGAATGAGGCGATGGAATGGAATTCCATGGAAGTAAAGTGGATTTGCATGGTATGCACGTGGGTTTCACCTACTTGATAATGTGCAGTGGATGGAAGAGGTGAGATTCAGGTTTAGTGATGGAAATTATGCGATTCCGCAGAGGTTACTGTGGTTTGTGGATTAGGAAAACATAGCAGTGTTGAGGGAATCCCCAGTGAAAGCTATGGTTAAGAGATGGTGATTCGAACAAATTGTCCACTGAGAATGATAGAATAATATTGGTGTTTTGTTGGCAAAGGGCATGTTGTTAAAAATGGTTATGTTGATCAAGAAATGTTATTGCTGTTAAAAATTTGGTCTCATAAAGCTTTCACTTATATATTTGATATGCTTTACACGTAGGTAAAGAACTCGTTTTCTTTACATTTCTAGAGTTCCGCCCTATCAAAAATTGTAAACCAGAAACAACAAGAGTTGAAGAATGAACAATGAGCCAGAATTGAGAATACCGTACCCAACAAATCTCAGCAGCTCTCAAACCATGGCATCCACCATATATACATCTTGCCAAGATTTCTGTGCGAGACTGCTTCAGCAATTAAGCGACGAGCCTGACCTTCTACACTAAAGGTAAAGATGGTGCTGCCCCACCCAACCACGAACCCTTGCAACCTTGCCTGAATATTACTGATGACTCGCTGCAAATATTGAGAGTATATGCTTAAATGATCAGTTCCAATTCGTGCAAATTTCCACTCAAAATCCAACTCAAGTTAAAATTTAAGAATTCAAGTTAGTAGAGATTTCTTTTAAGTATGCATATGTTATGATTATTGAGAAATTGAGATGAGATTGATGATGAATTATGCTTGTTGTTGGATATATTTGAATATGAGAAGTATATGTGATGGTTTGATGATGGGTTGAAATTGGAAGAATTGGAGAAATTTTTTGGAGTGTGTTTGCCATGTAGGTATGGTGATGCTACAAGAGAGTTTTCCTCTCATTTTGGATGGTTTTAGAAATAAATAGAATGATAATTAAATTAGGGTTTGTATGTGCACATTTCTTGTTTGATGAAATGTCTAAGAGAAGTATGAGTTGAGTAGAAACCTTAATTTTATGCAACATTGCATATTTGCATTTCATGAGATCATTTAAGTAAGAATTTTAAGCATGAGCCTCCATACGCATATATTTGTATATGTACAGAATTTTGTTTAAGAATAAAGCATGAAGAATAAAGAATAAAGAATGTTAAGAATAAACACTCTAAGAATAAAGAGAAACAAAGAAAAGTGATTAAAGAATCAAAGAAAGAAAAAGTGTTAAAAAGAGAAAAGAATAGGTTGTGCGATGGGGAACCTTGAGTGCTAAGAAGAAGTTCTCACATACACGCCACCTTAATTGAGTGGCATAAGAAGAAGAAGAAGAATTGTACGACCCGTAAGAGTGTATGTGGATGAGGGTTGTACCAAGAAGAATTCTTACATGCACACCACCTTAATTAAGTGGCCTAAGAAGAAAGAAGAATTTGTACGGTCTGCAAGAGTGTATGTAGATGAGGACTGTACTCACTCACACGGCCAAGGTTCCAAATCCATGCATCAACCGAGTCCGATCGGCAAAGAATAAGAATAAGAATGAGAAAATAGAGAATGAGAAAGAATAAGAACAAGAAAGAATAAGAAAGAATGAGAAGGCTTGAACAAGCAAAGAATAAGAGAAGAATAGAAAAGAAAATAGAAAGAAGAAATAGAAAGAAGAAAGAAAATACATTTTTGCATTATTACATGTGCATTTCATTCATGCATATTACCATGAATTCCATCATGGTTAGAAAGAATAGAAAGAATGAGAAGAAAGAATAGAAAGAAAGAAAGAAAGAATAGAGAGAATTAGAAAGAAAGGAAAGAACAGTGAGAATTAGAAACAGAGAAATAAAAGAGAAAGAAAGAAGAAGAGAATTAAGGAAGGAAAGAATTTAAGAAGGAGAAGAGTTAGGGGATTTACTTACTGAGCATTTTTATGCTCACCCCGTTGTTATTCCATGTTTTTGCAGGAAATAGGTGAGCAGCGGTCGGAAGGACGTTGACAAGCGGAGAGGATTGGCATTACTGTCGCTAAATTTTTGTACTTGTTATTTTGATATATGTAAAGAATTATGTTTTGTAAGTAAAGAAGAATTTGGGCCCAACTATTTTCATATACTAATTATGTATGTTTTTATTGTATATGTTCTAAAATATACTAGTAGGAAGAAGTTATTACAGTTTAGGAGCTGCCACGTCGCCTCAAGATAGAAAGGATACGGCTGTCATCAACCTAGTAGATTCATGTTTTGTCTATGAGTGAATGAGGACCGCACACCTGTCCAAGCCCAAGATAATTTGAAGATATTTCCTAGGTTATTAGTCAATGGGAGGCATGGAAGGACTTGCACGGCACCTACCCACTTGCAGATTTGTAATCATTACCTTAAATTCAGTAGAGGACTCCCCCTCTCATTTTCGGGATCTCTAATCTTTACTTTCATAAGCAATCAATAGCAAAGACAACCTACGAGAAAGACACTGACTTGATATTCTCTCTAAATACTCAGTTATTGTACATTTGCTTGTTATTTGCTATATACGACCTCTTGTAAACTCTCATAAATAAAAGAAACAGTGGATGTAAGAATCATTTTAGGCATCCGAACCACTTTAAAAATCATCTCTCTCATTTATTATTCAATTTTTGTATTCAATAATATTGTTTAACATTTTCCTGACTCTTGAATCAGTTAATCACGTATAATTTCTAAGAACAACTTGGCACTTTATACGTGCGAATCATTGATGTCAAAATCACGCATCAACAATATAGATGCAAAATATTTGTGAGACAGATGCAAAGCCTTTTGCCCCAAATTAAGTACATATAACTGGTGAATTTTATTTAAACCTTATATCCTGTATGTCATATTTTGGTCCTCTTTCTGCAAAATTTAGTAGTTATTTTGATATACTTCCATGTTTTACTCTTAAGTGAAGTGAATAATGTTGAACTTTCAAATTATTTTTCCTAGTATTTATGAGATCAAGCCAATTTTCATTCCTTGAGCCTTCCCACATGCTGTAGAAGCGTATGATACAATAACTGGTAAATTATAGCACTGCAAGCATTTAACTTTTGTAGACTTCAGAAGCTCATCAACAAATTATCGTTTTCTCCCTGGATTGGTTGGCGTTTGTTGATTTTTATCATCTTTCATTGATATTGTGTCCCATGGTGTATTTAATGATTTTCATTACCATATACTTGTGGCTTCAAGCCAGGAGAAATGATAGGTTTGGCCCAGTGCTTTAAAGATCAATATTATGTGGCTATTTGGTCAGCCGTGTTGTGACAGTCCGAGTGCTCCTGACAGCCGTATTGACGACATTGAGTTGAATCCTTGAACACGTTCTCGCCCATAAATATAATTACTTAAAAAATGGCAGAATATTAATATCAGAGCAGCAAACAATTGGTGAAGTGAATCACCCCAAATGTAGACAGTAAATTACTCGTGATGAGAGGAATCGACCCAACTAGACCCTGCTGGCTTCTTAATATTATTATTTTTCATTACTACTCTCAATTGTGTTGCATCATCCCACCGTCCCACATCTGCATACATATTGTACAGCAGCATGTATGGGGTTGAACTTTCTGGTTCAAGTTTCATCAATGCCTCAGCTGCATTGTTATGCACCCGGCATGCACCCAGCAATGCACCCCACACAGCTTTATCTGGTTCAAATGGCATGTTTTTGATCAAATCCATGGCCTCCTCCAGATGCCCATGCCTACCCACTATGTCCACAAGGGCAGCAAAGTGCTCAATTCTTGGCTCAATACCATATTCACTGATCATTGATTTAAAATGTCCACGGCCTTCTTCCACTAGTCCTGCATGAGCACAAGCACTCAACACTGAAATAAATGTTACATATGTAGGCAAAACTTTGGTACTCTTCATCAATTTGAAAACTTGTAAAGCCTCTGTTGCAAAACCATGGGATGTATATCCTCCAATCATTGCATTCCACGAGATTACACTTCTCTGCAGTTTCATCTCATCAAAAATACTACGTGCCTCAGTTATTGCTCCGCATCTTGAATACATGGTGATGAGGGCATTGTTTATTGGCAAATCTGGAATAACTTTCTTAGTGACTAGCTGATGAATCTGCATTCCCAGGTGCAGGTCCAGAATTTGAGTAGACACACTGAGAACTGACGATAAGGTGTGCCGGTCAGGTTTCTCTACTTCAACTTGCATCTGGCTGAAGAGCTCAATTGCTCCTTTATAGTCCTCGTTTCTCTCACATCCTGCTATCACTGAATTCCATGAGACCAAATTCTTTTGAGGCATCCTCTCAAAAAAATCACAAGCAAGCTCTAAATTACCCATCTGAGCATACCACGATATCATTGTGTTCCACGAATGAGTATCAGGATTTGGCATTTCACCAAAGAGATTAGAGGCCTCTTCCATACTTGACAAATGAACATACCCACTAATCATAGTATTTCATGAAAAACTGTCTCGTTCCACCATTTGATCAAAGATTTCCCTTGCAGAAACAATATCTCCCGCCTTCACATAACACATAATCATCGAATTCCAAGACACAAAATTCCTCCTAAAGTTTTCATTTCCTTCTTCTCCTTGCTCACTACAAACTGGTATTCGATCAAAAAGCCTTCGAGCTTCATCTACTCTTCCTCTCTGACCATACCCGGCAATCAAAGTATTATAAGCATGCACTAAATCTTCTCTACCGTCACACCTATTCCCAAATTTAACCAGAATTTTTCCCGCTTCATCCAACTCACCATTCTTAATAAGACCAGCCACAAGTGCGCTTAAAGAAGCAGAGTCCCGTTCAGGCATTTTCTCAAAAAACTCAATAGCACGAGCCACGTCACCATTCTGCAAAAACCCCGAAATCATAGCGTTCCACGATACAACATTCCTCTCACTCTCAGGCATTTCATTAAAAACCCTCAACGCCGCCTCCGTTATACCATTCTTCGCATACCCACTAATCATTGTATTCCACGAAACACTATCTCTTTTAGGCATTTTATCAAACAACAATCTAGCCTCCTCCACAAGCCCACTTCCACGACACGAAATATACCCCGAAATCATTAAATTCCACGAAACGACGTCTCTTCGAGGCATTATATCGAACAGTTGTCTTGCTTTAGCCATTTCTCTGAATTTTACATACCCATTGATCATCGCATTCCACGTTACAGTGTTTCTTTGTACTGTTTTTATCAAACACGGCTCTTGCTTCACTCAGACGGTTCGTTCTTATCAAATGGGAAATCTTTTTGTTAGGCGAGTAAACGTCGGGCTTCGGCTTCGTCTCGGAGGCAAAGTTGCAAGACAGTGAAGTTACTTTCCGGGTAATGCACGATCCCAGTAAATAACGAGAAAGATAGCTTCGAGCTTGAGCTCTTCTTTTGGTGGCCAAAATGGTCGCGTTTAGCCTCTGCATGGCTTCAGTGGAACCCCAAGCTAGCTGCTGAGCTTACCGCGTTGTTAGATAAACGGTGACAGCCTGAACAGACCGAGACATGCAAGTCTGAAACGGTTTCCAACATATTGGAATTTCGAGAGCGGGAACTGGTTGTTTTTTATGGGAGGGAATTTGATTGATTCTTACTGTAAAAATGATTTGAAAGGTGAGTTTCGTGAGATTTGTGGTCGTTTGAGCTTATAAGTGATTCTTCTTCCGTTTATGTAAAACGCCATGGTTATAAGTCGATGGTTAGTGGTTAATTTGAGTCCCTCTAATAGGAATAGCTAGAGTCTTTACTCATGCAGATAATTCTAGAGTCTTCAATGGGTTAGTCTAAAAAGGATTCAATAATATTAATGTACAAACAAATCTTTGAGTGGAATAGTTAAAACCAAAAGTCATATTCATTTTATCTCTTCTTCCATGATATATTAATTTGTACATAAATCTTTGTAAAATTTATTTATACATATAATATTATCATTTTAGTTAAATTGTAAGTAAGTTAGTCGGCCACTCGAGACATTAAAAAAAAAAAAATGGAGAAATAATGAGAATTTAATTTATTTGTGTTACATATTATTAATTAATTGCAAGTATAAAAAAAAAAAAAAAAAAGCATAAACATTTTTAGTTTATTATTGCATCCAATACAAAGAAAATTCTACAATACAGTACAGTACAGTTAGTCCCATTTCAGAGATGGGTTGAACTTGGTAAAATATCAAGTCCAATGGACCAATCAATTAAGCCCACGGCTTTAAATGACAACAAATTGGACCTAGAACCATAGAAATCCGCTGGCTTATTTCACCCAAATTAGTATTAGTCACATTGTAAGCAACCCAGTTGGCCAACTTGGGCCTCTAGGCTCAAGATGGCCCGATTTTAGTTGATTGTAGTTGACCCAAGGCCAATCCAATCTCCAACCTATACTTTATTTCAAATTAAATTAACTTATCATTAACTCCACGTTACAAAGTCAAGGTCAATTACCAAATCAATACCAGGTCAACGGTCCAGATTTCCCTATCGATTAACCAAAAAATAAAGCCATGTTTGCCACGTCACCCAAATAACACAGTCCTATTTCTAGCCTTTCACTCAAATGGAACCAAACAATCCTTTAACGTATAACTGTAACCGACCAGCCGACCTACTATTTAAACTTTCTTACTAGGTCAATGGCGTGCACGAAACTCTACGGTGCTCCTCAGTCCTCGGTCGTCGGATTCAAAATAATGCTTCCGTTATTGATCTATTATGTGCACGTGGGTCCTGCTTTGACGGCTGAGATTTAACTCATGGCGATTAAAAGGAGTTCAATTTATCTGGGTTATTTACTCACACCCATCTGATTCGATTACTTCAATGACGCAAGATAAATCAATCTCGAAGAGATCCAACCAATGGGGAACTGAAACGTGTATAATCTGGGCTGTACACGTAACGTAATCATATCCGACATCGTATGCTTCTTCTCCACACAATGTCAGACTTTTGCCCTATTAAAGATGCTCTACATCAACGAGATCTAGACCGTCCATATTTGGTGTTTGTTGTGGGCTCAGATTCTCAGAATCAATGAAGTTTAAACAAACCGAGCCTGGAGTAATCCCATGATTACTGTTGATTGTTAATTAAGCATTTAATAAGTCATGCGCTGAAAATGATGAAATAAAATATTTTCGGTTTTCGATCGGACGCTTAGAGATTCGAGACCAGGGCTCTTAATTTGAGGATGAATGCTTCGGAATTTCTTTCCCGCGTTAAAATAAGCCTCTTGTACGTATCATACACGCGCCATTCTCTCCTAAACCATCTAAAATAAACTGACGTTACGAAGGCACATGCATGTGGGCCCCACGTCTGCTCCTCCTGGCCACCTATATTTATTTTATTACATAGAAATAAAAAATAACTTTCCACTTTGCTATATCCAATAATCAATTTTTTTTTTTTTTTCTGAATACTAATTAAAAAAATAATTTAATATAAATTGAACTTTGAAACCGAAACCATCACCATCATTAGCTGATCAAATGGCTGATTAGTACTCTAATGTATTATTTAAAAAATTTTGAATTCGTGCAATCTTAATCCTCAATAAGAATAATCACTAAAAATTTATTCCTGTGTTAACTTTAAGACTTGAAAAATTAATTAAGATACACATAAACTAATTTAAATAAATTTAATCATTAAAAAAAAACTTTAAATCTATCATCAAATCAAAATAAAATTTTATGCGTTTATATATAATTGAATTGGTTTGTAATTTATTTATTTAATTATTATATGTACGATCTCTTGGATTCGAGGGTTGGCTATGTGGAAAAAGACGATTATAGCAAAAAAGACATTTAAGTAGAATAAAAAAAAAATAGAAATAGAAGACGGACGGACGGACGGACCCCACAGAAAAGGGGCGTGTCGGCTGGTGAACCCAGCAGTGACGGAAAGACAACATCTGCAAACGCCGTCTGCTTCTGCTTTTTGCTTTTGCTCCCACCATCATCTCTCTCAGCCCAGCCTCATCATCACTACAACTTCACACACGCAACAACCACAGCACATTCTTTTAAAAACAACAAAAACAAAAACAGAATCAGAATCACCTCACTCTTCACTATACCACACCACTGACCACACTACAGTTATATAAAAGAAAGAAAAAACCAAAAAAAAAGTACTATAATGTGAAGGAACCAACGAACGAGCTGAAACACAGTCTCTCTTCTCTTTCCTTTTGCTTTTTTTCTCGCTCTTTACTCTTTGGTCTCAACCGTCCGATCTTGATCAGTAATCGCCGAACGCAATGGGAAGCGTGACCTCCGATGACGAAGCCTCTGATCAGCAGAGCGAGAGGTGCGGGAGCTACTCTCTCAGCGCTGACGTCAGCGAGTCCGAGAGTTGTAGTAGCAGTAGCTTTTCCTGTCGGAGATTCGATGCCGAAGGTGCTTCCAGCTCGCTCACATCATCTCCCCGTCCGGTCGCTGGAGGTTTTGGATTCCCTGTTCCGGTTATGGTGCCGGTGATTGGCGGTAAGGATGTCGTTGTTTGGGACGAGAAGCCGGAGAAGCCTGATACAGATTTGTCAGGTACTATACTTTTATATTTTTGTTGTTTTTTTATTTATTTTTATATTACTGGTTTTCTTTTAATTAATGTCTAATTCTTGTGTAAACTGTGGTTGAAAATGGAGGAAATGAACACTAGTTCTTTCTCTTTCAGTTCCATGGCAACCAAAATTGTGATGTTATCTTCTATTAGTGGAGATCTGAATACTGGTTTGGAAGTCATAAATTGAAGTCTTGATTGAGCGGACATCTCAGTGTGTGATGTTGCTCTTTTTTTATTTTTCTTTTTTTTTTTTCTCTGTCAAAGTTATGATAATTACTTTAAGTTTTAGTTATAATCATATTTGTAATGTTTTATTTTGTGGTTCTGCAGAAGTTGAGATGATGAAGGAAAGATTTGCTAAGCTACTTCTCGGAGAAGATATGTCTGGTGGTGGTAAAGGTGTTTGTACTGCGCTTGCCATCTCTAATGCTATCACCAATCTCTCTGGTTAGCTTGAATTTCAACTTATTTATTAATATAATGTGATTATTTGCATTTTATTAACAATTTTCTAACGATGTGATTTGTGTTTTTGGCTGTTCAGCGACTGTGTTTGGAGAGCTGTGGAGGTTAGAGCCATTAGCTCAGCGAAAGAAGTCAATGTGGCGGAGAGAAATGCAGTGGCTATTATGTGTTAGTGATTCGATTGTGGAGCTTGTACCTTCCATACAACAATTTCCAGGTGGGGGTACATATGAAGTGATGGCGACACAGCCACGTTCAGATTTATATGTGAACTTGCCTGCACTTAAGAAGCTTGATGCTATGTTGATTAGTATGCTTGATGGGTTCAGTGAGACACAGTTTTGGTATGTTGATAGAGGGATTATTGTTGGTGAAGGTGGAGAGTGTGATGGCTTTTCATCATTGGTTCCTAATGGGAGGCCATCGATTAGACAGGAAGAGAAGTGGTGGTTGCCATGTCCGAAAGTACCACCAAATGGGTTGTCTGAGGATGCCAGAAAAAAGTTACAGCAATGTAGGGATTGCACGAATCAGATACTGAAGGCAGCCATGGCAATTAATAGTAGCGTGCTTGCAGAGATGGAGATACCAACTGCATACTTGGAGACCTTGCCCAAGGTACTGGTTTCTGTATCTCAAATTACGTTTTTAGCATGACTCAAAACAAAATAGTAGTGCACATTATGATTTCTGAACCTGTCACTGGTAATGATGGTTCTGTGCGAGCCCAGAAAAATGAAAACTATGAGTCTTTAACTTTCAATTTGTGGGGTCTTGTTAAATT
Organism: Pistacia vera; assembly: GCF_008641045.1. NCBI lineage: Eukaryota > Viridiplantae > Streptophyta > Magnoliopsida > Sapindales > Anacardiaceae > Pistacia > Pistacia vera. The sequence goes on from NW_022195283.1 coordinate 175,206, forward strand.
TAATATATCAACATCCTATCAAATGAGAAAAACATTGTATCAATATTAGGAACGTGAAATCTATATGTACCATTGAATTTCTCACATTGAATATTTGGAGCATAAAAACAATGGCTAAGTATTTCATATAACATAGACATCCTCTCAGCATTTGCTTTAAGTAACTGAGTTGAGCTCTATTAAATGAATTAACATTTTGTTTTATTATCAGAGTGGAAAAGCTTGTCTAGGCGACATCATCTACCGCTACATAACTGCTGATCAGTTTTCACCAGAATGCCTTCTTGATTGCCTTGATTTGTCATCAGAACATCACACTCTTGAAATAGTTAACAGGATTGAGGCAGCGGTGCATGTTTGGAAGCAGAAAGATGAAAGAAAACATACAAATCATATGAAAGTTAGGCGCTCAACATGGGGTGGCAAGGTCAAGGGCCTAGTTGCTGACACTGAAAAGAATAACTTACTGGCCCAGCGAGCTGAGAACCTCTTACAGAGCCTGAGGATTCGTTTCCCTGGCCTCCCACAGACTGCATTGGATATGAACAAGATTCAGTACAACAAGGTACCATTGCTGGTCCTGAAATATCATATACAACTGGCTACTTATTATCCACGTCATTTCATCTCAAATAATGATCTATTATAGTGTTTTTAACATGTAGTATACAAGATATGGATTTATTTATTCGGTTTTAGATGCCATGTTGTATTTTGAACATCTTAACGGACCCATAAGTTGGAGGTTGGTGCAGTACATTTCTGTTATATAATCAGGTATTTGTTCCTTGGGAAGAAACAATGAGAATAAATGTTTTTAGAGCTGCGATATGGTAAAACTGTTCTTTTTCTTGCAGGATATAGGGCAGTCAATTCTCGAAAGTTACTCGAGGGTGATGGAGAGCTTGGCTTTCAACATTATGGCAAGAATCGATGATGTGCTTTACGTTGACGATGCTACTAAGCGATGTGCTGCTGCAGAATCACTCTCTCTATTCAGCAGGGGAGGTCTGAGTGGTGTTCCCATCCAGAAGCGAATGTCTCCAAGTCCCTTCTCTATCCAACACACCCCATATGCTTCTCCATTTGCTACACCAACCTTCTGTTCTTCAACTCCTGTCAATGGAAGCCCCGGAAGGGCACCCACATCTATGAGGAGAAGTGGTCTCAAGGAAGCACCGGAGCGGAAGCTGGAAAAACCATGCCCAGTCGAGTTTGAGAGGGTTTGGTCTTATACTGGGAACCTAAGTTCGAGACGAGCTCCTGGGGATGCCCCAGAGCGAGATTGACAAGAGTCCTCATCCAGTTCCTGTATCAAAGAAGTTGCACAGGCATTCAGGAGACTTACGGCTGACAGGAGGATAGGATATGATTATTATATCTTGTATATTGTTTAGCAGTAGGAATATCATGTTCAAAAAGTTTTGATCATGGTGTTTTTGTCAGGTGTTAGTTAAGGAAAGAAGATGATGATTTAGGCTTGGGCCATTAATGTATTATCTAATGTGTTGGTGAAGAATTTACCTCTCCATCTAAATTTGGCAACAGATTTTTATTAAATCGAGTAATTAGTGGTAACTAAATTTTAACGAGTAAACGACATGTTTCCACCCAAACTTATAGCTAAATTCAAGGTTTCACCCCCTGGTTTCATAAATACAAGATTACTATCTTTAAATTAACACCATTTATGATTTTTGAGTTCGATAATAATATAGATACTGTTATTATCAAACTACTTTTGAAAAATAAATTAAAAATTGTTATTTAAACCCTAGATTTTCAGGCCCATTTGGTCGTTTCCTAGAGTCGACGACCTTCCCCAACACCACCCATAGCACCCCAGTCCATCTGCCACCAAAACCTCACCCTCTTCTCGCACATTCACCCATCATCACCTCGATCGCCTTCCCAATTGCAAGTTTAGAGAAGTTTGGTTTGTTTGATTGTGGAGAGGCTTTGATTGGTATATTTTGGAGATTTGGGGGAATATTGATAATTGATTGTGTGTAGTTTTAAGAAGTTTAGATTGATTGTGATTTATTGATGTAAATTTATGGCATTCCCAACTCATTCAAGCAGCTTTCTACCCCATACGCGCACCAAGTGCTAAAAAAAAAAGCCCCACCCACCCACCGCCCCACTAGGCTCAAAAGAAAGGTCGGTGAATGGCAAATGGTGAGTGAGGGAAGTTCATGTCGGGGTGGGTTTTGAAGATGGGAGAATGGGGGGTCCAATGGAGGTGGTTGGGTGAATTTTCAATGAATGAGGCGATCGGAAAATGGTTGTAAAGATGGAGGTTTGTGAAGTCAAACGCCCCCACTAGGTGCAAAAGAAAGGCCGATGGACAACAAACGGTGAGTAAGGGAAGCTGATGTCAGGGTGGAGGTGTTAAAATGGAGGTGGTTGGGTGAGTTTCCAATGAGTGAAGCGATCAGAAAATGGAAAATAGCTGCAAAGATGAAGGTTTGCAAAGTCGAATGGTCACCGTTTTTCGACAATTCTAGTGTGCAGGAGGGTGGGCAAAGGTGAGGAAGAAGCAAGGAAGAGGTAGGGGGCTGTTTTAGGTAGAAAGGTAGCCGGAAAAATGCTGGACATTTGCTAATGTGTGCCGCCCCTGGCTAAAATGTGTCGGCCATTGTACAAGGATGCTACTGTGCATGGGTACAAGGATGCTACTGTGCCCCACGCATGTGTCCGCCACCCACCCTTTGGATTCAAGAATAAAATGACCATTTACCCTTTAATTGTTAACTTAAACATTTTCTGTTAATTTAAAGGTGAGAATTTAAAATTTATAAAACGGGAACATGTCGTTTACTCAATTTTAAATAAGCATACAAGTAGGCAGCTTCCAAATCTCTTGAAATCAACATACATGCCGGTCAAAAGTTGAAATATAATCATACTGACCTTTGTAAAATGGTCTTCAGTACATGATACAACAACATCATTTATTTTCTGGGCTTTAGTTCAGTACAAATAGAAGTATTGAGTTCCGGAAAACAAGAAATGAAATAAAGAAAAAGAAAAAGAACGTTGGGAAAGGAAAAGCAACACCCAACAAAGCAGATGAAAATTACATTGGTATCAGTAAGCAATAGTCCCGGGCTCCTTGTTCAAATTGAGAGAAAAAAAGACCACTGATGCACTTAATATGCTGCTGGGTTCAAATATATTTACAGATAAGGAATATCCGTCTTTCGGCCAAACTTTTTATTTCATCGGAAAGAAGAGAAAAAGAAAATGAAACCTGGCATTCACAGCAAGAAGGAAAGAGCTTATTAACTGAGAAGGACAGCGCGGCTCATTTGCTATGGGGATTCTCCATATTGTTGGAAACTTACATCTGGTTTACCAGCTGCTGTTTATATATTCAGACAACTGAGCAATCCAGATGAAGATACAACTTCTGTACTGATGAAAAGTTTGTCTTCTGAACATTGTAAATTTAAAATGATCAAATTTCACAAGTGAACTACATCCTGGAAATGAGCTTGTAAAGAAGCCACTTCTTCGGCCTGATTTTGCACCTGTTGCATAAATTAAATCATCACTTCATATAATATTTTTTTTTGGGTAATCCACTTCATATAATATTATGTAAATATTAGAAAATAAATGGGCTTTTTTACTAAATATCAAAGAACAAGAAGTTTAGTAAAGGAGCAGTTATTTAGGCAAAGAGTAATACTACACATATAACATTTTTATA
>NW_022195284.1:0-59593 GCF_008641045.1 Pistacia vera
AGGAAGAAACCTCTGTCGCCGCGGCGAAACTTTCCAGGGAGTTCCCCTTGGTTTCAACACATCTTCGCCGCGGCGAAGCTTCTTCTTCGCCCCGGCGAAGAACGGCAGACTGAACTTCTTCTGTTTTCATCCAATTTTCAGGGCAAACATTCAACACAACACTCAAACAAATAATAATAACAAAAACCAACTCGATTAAGGGCAAAAGAGGAAACAATAACAACGTACCTCAAGCGGGGCGTTACGAAAGGCTTGGAAAGGGTATTCTTCTTATCATTCTCAATGAAGTCATAGACAAATTGAGAGTGAGAATCTGGCAAAGATTGTAATATTATGTTTATCGCTAAACCTTCATTAAGTCTGCATCCCAAAATCTCAAGTCTGTTCATATACTCGGTCAACTTGAGCATATGATTGCCAATTTTGGTACCCTCTTCCATCCTACATCTGAATAACGACCGAGACACCATATGCTTCTCATTTCTTTGAAGAAAATAAAGAATAGAAGCCAAATCCATTTTTTGACACTATTGTCGCAGTAATGGTGTCATTGATGCAAGCATAATGTATCTAGTCATTTCTGCTTTCACATCATGTGTATGCTTCACATATACATACCCAGTCTCATGGATAGAACTATCAGTAGGCTTTGGTGACAAAGTCTGCTCAATGGTGTATAATCTATCGCTTGACTGAACTATATTGTTTATACTTCTATACCAGTCAACAAAATTATCACCATTCCATTTCTCTCCTAGTTCGATGATTTGTCACAGTGGTGTTGGGATCATTTTGCTCAATTTTAAATGAATCTATAAGTGTAGAATAAGTAACCGTTATTACAATTTTTATTACTATTATTTAATAAGGCATTAAACAATTGCTCCTACTATTTTCCTTAGGTTAATAGCCCTCACTATTAACTCGGGAAAGCCCGTTGGCTTTCCTAGTGGACCAAGATCCCATCTAGCCCATTTCAAACCTTTGCTTTGGCGAACAAGCCAAAATGGGTTGATTAGGTAGGCCAACAGACTTAATCCACACCAGTTGATAGCTCCTACTATCAGCCTCAAATGTGAAGCAAGCTAACAAGCCAATCACACAATCCAATGGCCTAGCCATCGTCCTCAAGTGTACTTCGCAGTATTAGTAGAGTGAACACTACATGCCCAACGTATACATAGTATGTGTACTTCTTTACTATGCCTATGACGTGTTTATCAACCTTCACTTTGGCGAACAAGTAAAACTGTCATGTTAAGTCGACCCATTGATAATTCGAGAATTATACTGTTTTTATTAGGATTTTGGGCTGGATTTTAGATACTTCTTAGTTCATTTATGCATGAATTGCTACTTAATTATTTACATTTTGTGTTTCAGGCCAAAATGGACATTTTGAGCAAATAATGAGCGAATTGGAGTTTCTGGACTTAGAAGTAAGTGGATCTCAGAAGTTGGGAGAGTTTTGAAGTAGAGTAAAGCACTATGAAGCTTGTTTCCATGGGAGAGCATCGAAGATTGAAGATTCAAGCAAAGAAGCAAACGGAGGGCAATTCTATAATTTTAGAATTCTTCTTGAAGATTCGCCACGGTGAAGTTTGTTGGTCACCGTGGTGAAATGAGTCACGCTCAAGAGTTACTTTTACTTCGTTGCCGCAGCGAGATTTCTTCTTCGCTGCGGTGAAGTCTGCAATTTTCAGTTTCATTAAAACGCAAAGTTTCATTTTTAGGCAAAGTCTTAGGTTTTTGGGCGAGGTATAAAAGCAAAACTTTGCCATTTTGAAAAGGATCGTGTTTTCCTTAGTCTAGAGCAACTTTTTCATCTTCTTAGTTTAGATTTGATGAATTTGTGTTGAAAAGTGAGAAGATTTGGGATTGAATCTGGTGGATTCTTCAACTAGGGGATATCTCTTGCCTTTTCTCTCATTTTATCATGTTAAACTTTGTGTTTATTTTTTTTCTTGCTTATTGTATTGATTTAGCTATGAACTAACCCATTTTGGGGTTAGGGTTTTGATGTAGTTCGGATTCTCATGGATTAAGCAATTGATTTTTATTATTTTCATATGCTATTGCAAGGATTCTGTGGTTATTCTGGATTTATTGCTTTTAATTGATGAACATGATGAGATTGAGAAATGAGTCATGTTAAGCTTCTTGGGTAATCACCATTGAAGTATTAAATGCTAGAGATAGATTTAAGAATCAATGAAATCAATCTAGTATTCTCGGTGCTTAATGAGCTTAGAACTATTAATCTTCAAATTGTTGGGTGCGGAAGTTTAATAGGGAAAAATAGGAAAACATAGCCTGAGAAGGTATGTTTACAATTTAGAGAATTTGATTTACAATCAATGCATGTGAATATGGAAATAGCATAATCTGTAGGTTTAATCCATCGAGTCCGAATGAAATCAAAAATCTACCTGTTGTCTTAAACTGACATTACCTTGTTTTTAATCTTGCCTTCATAATTTAGTTTTGAATATTTAGAAATTTTGTTTTTGTTTTAAGTTTAATTTTCTCCCTTTAATCCAAACAACTCGATTGCTTCAACTTGAAAACAGTAGAAAATTTAGTGCTTAGCAACCAATCCTCGTGGGAACGATACTCACTCATCACTTTATTACTTTGTGTGACTAGTGCACTTGCTATTTATGCATGTTGTAGTAACAACGCATCAAGTTTTTGGCACCGTTGTTGGGGACTGAGTTTTGTGTTAACATTGAAATTTTCTTGTGTTAGCTAGATTGGAGTGTTATTTTTACTTAATTGTTGTTTGTTTAATTTTCGTTATTTTTCTTTGTTTGGTGTGATTTCACTCTTGCTATTTTTCTGTGTAGTTTATACGAAGAGCAAGACGTCAGCCAGTGGTTCTTGTTGATCCTGAGATTGAAAGAACCACTCGAAGACTGAATAGAGAAAGAAGAGAAAGAGAAGCTACAGTTGAACCAGAAGTAATAGTTGTAGAGATGGCAGAGAATAGAACACTAAGGGAATTCTCTGTTGCCACAGTTGAAGGTAGTGGGTCAAGTATTACTAGACCAGCAGTACAAGCCAATAGCTTTGAGATAAAGCCGGCAATCATCCAGATGATCCAGCAGTTGGTTCAGTTTAGGGGTGATTTGAAGGAAGATCCAAATCTACACATTGCCAATTTTTTGGAGATTCGTGATACTTTCAAGTTAAACGGAGTATCAGATGATGCAATTAGATTAAGACTATTCCCATTTTCATTGAAAGATAAAGCTAAGGGATGGTTACTGGCACTACCAACAGGAACGATCAACACATCGAATGATTTAGGACAGAAGTTCCTGACCAAATTCTTTTCTCCAGCAAAGTCGGGAAAGTTGAGAAATGAGATCACGTCATTCATTCAAGAAGAGTCAAAATCATTGTATGAGGCTTGGGAGAGATATAAAGAATTACTGAGAAGGTGTCCACATCATGGGTTGCCAGTTTGGCTACAAGCCCAAACATTTTATAATGGATTAACAGTGAATGTGCAAACTATGGTGGATGCAGTCTCGGGAGAGCATTACAGAATAAGATTCCGGAAGAAGCTCACGAGTTGCTTGAGGTTCTGGCAAGAAACAATTATCAAAGACCTAATGAGAGGGTGCAACCGAAGAAATCTCTAGGTCTTCATGAAGTTGATGCATATACAGCCATTTCAGTCCAACTAACAGCACTTTAGAAACAGTTGGGAAGTATGCAAGTAAATTCCATTCAAGCTCCTCAACTAACTTGTGATTTTTGTGTAGGTAATCACGTGAGTAGTGAATGTCAAGTAGGGAACACTTTTGCCTCAGCATCGTCATCATCGGAGTAGGTTAACTACTTGGCTGGAAATTAAAGGCAACCAAACAATCTGTACTCCAACACATATAATCCTGGTTAGAGGAATCACCTGAACTTGTCTTGGGGCAATCAAAACCAACAGAATCAACAAAACAATCAATGGAATCAAAGGGCATTGCCAAACAACCAAACAGGGGTGAACAACCAACAAGGAGACCCAAGAGTGACAAAATTGGAGGACATGTTTGGGAAGTTCATGCAAGAGACCACAGGTTTTATGAATGAGATGAGAACTAATTTCAGAAATCAAGGGCCGTCCAAGTAGTTAACTGAAAAGCTAAATGAGAGACCATAGGGGCCTTTACCTAGCAACACAGTGACTAACCCACGTGAGCAAGCAAATGCAATAATTTTGAGGAGTGGGATAGTTTTGGAAGAGGGGAAAAAGCAAGGGAAGAAGAAAAACCACCAAGGAAAAAGGAAGAATCTGATGAGGAGGTAGATGAAGAGATAGTTGCTAAAGAGAAACCAAGTATTTCTAGGGAAGAAGAACAGAAACGGGAAGAGAGGCAAGAGAGAAGGAAAAAGAGAACGAAAGAGAAATTGCCATTTCCCGAGATACCACCAGAATTGGCACATCACAATCCAGGATAAGCAGTTTTCCAAATTCATTGAAATATTTAGAAAATTGCATATTAACATTCCTTTTGCAGATGCATTGCAACAGATGCCGAGCTACGCGAAATTTCTTAAGGAAATTTTATCAAACAAAAGGAAGTTAGAGGATGAGGAAATAGTGATGCTAACGGAGGAGGGCAGTGCCATTCTTCAAAAGAAGCTACCTCCGAAATTCAAAGATCCAGGAAGTTTTACTATTCCTTGTATTATAGGAGATATTACTTTTGATCGTGTTTTATGTGATTTAGGTGCTAACATCAATTTAATGCCTTTTTCTGTTTTCAGGAGATTAGGAATTGGTGAAGTGAAGCCAACGACCATGTCGTTGCAACTTGCAGATAGGTCCATAAAACATCCATGGGGTATAGTTGAAGATGTGTTGGTGAAGGTGGACAAGATTATCTTTCCGGCAGATTTTGTCGTATTGGACATGGAAGGGGATAAGGAAATGCCTCTTATTTTGGGCCGACCATTTCTGACCATAGGAAGAGCACTCATAGATATGCAAGAAGGAAAGTTACTGTTGAGGGTTCAGGATGAAATAGTAACAGTCACTGTGTTTGCGGCTATGAAGTTTCCATCCGAGACGGATTCATGCTTTAGTGTTGATGTGGTGGATAAACTAGTAGCGGAGACCATTGAAGAGAATACTCCACAACTACCTCTAGAAGCATGTATTGCACAATCAAGAATAGTAGAGGTAGAGGAATCGACAAAGAATGAATGTGCTAGATTGTTGGAAGCACTTCAGCCGATTGATGAAAACCAAGATCTTGGATTTGAGGAATTTGATTATGAGAAAGAGAAGGCAAAGGAAAGAAATGAGGAACCTCTAAAGCTTGAATTGAAACCCTTACCTTCCCACCTCAAATTCATGTATCTTGGGGAATTAGAAACATTCCCAGTAATCATCAGTTCAAAGTTGAGCAACTTGGAAGAAGAGCGATTGATTCGGGTTTTGAGAGAACATCGATTAGCAATTGGATGGACTATTTCGGATACTAGAGGCAACTCTCCATCTTTTTGCATGCATAAGATACTCATGGAGGATGATATCAAGCCTAGAATTTAACCACAACGAAGGTTGAATCCTTCGATGAAGGAAGTGGTGACAAAGAGGTGGTGAAACTTCTAGATGCAGGAATAATTTATCCCATTTCTGATAGTCTATGGGTGAGTCCAGTGCAAGTGGTTCCAAAGAAGGGAGGTATCACAGTGGTAAATAATGAGAGCAATGAATTGATACCAACTAGGACAGACACAAGATGGAGAATGTGCATTGATTACCGGAAATTAAATGAAACGACAAGGAAGGATCATTTCCCTCTTCCTTTTACCGATCAGATGTTGGAGAGGTTGGTAGGGCATGCTTACTACATTTTCCTGGATGGTTATTCAGGGTACAATCAGATTGCAATTGCTCCTAAGGATCAAGAGAAAACGACCTTCACTTGTCCATATGACACCTTTGCTTACCGAAGGATGCCCTTTGGGTTATGTGATGAGAATGCAAAATGTCATATTTACCCCCTTAATGTCTAGTCTAGTCTTCTATACTTATTTTTTGCCTAAATGTACTCATTATTATTCTATTTTGATTTAGGATGCAAATGGAGGCATTAAATGCAAAACAGAACTAATTAGGTGAATTTAGACAGTTTCGACATCGCTTCGTAATCTAGGCATAACTCTCTCATCCGAGCTCCAATTGAGACAATTTAAAATTCTTTGAACTAGAAGAAACAGATCTACAACTTTCATGTTTTAAGTTTGGAGAAATACTCGCTGCATCAAGGTTATAATTGGGCTTGAAGTTGACGCACCTGCACTGCTAACGTTCTGGAACATTCCGCCTTGTCATGCAATTCAAATAGGCAGATTTTTACAGGAAGTTTTAAAGACCCGTTGCATGCAAATTACAACTGGAAAACACCATTTTCCTATTTTATTTTAGGACTTTATTATTTTATTTTCAATTAATTAGAATCAGATTAGGATAAATGTTATTTTAGGATATTAGAATATTTTGAGGAGATTTAGTAGAATTCAAATACTTCAATTGAATGGGATATGTTTAAAAGGGGAGAGAGATTAGATGGAGAGACACATATACCTCTCCCTCTCATCTTCTTGATATTTTCCTTTGAATTTTTTATGGCCATAAGTGGCTAACTTTTATAACTTGGTCGAAGGAAACAAGACCTCGGAATCAATAAACTGTGAGATCAATCTGGTTCTTTTTCTTTAAGTGTTCAATTTATGTTTGAGTATTAGATGTTCTTCTATGCATATTTTCATGATTGTTGAGTTTAATTACTAGAAGGCCTACTAGTTTATTAATTGTTGCAATCTACTGCTAAGTTAGATATCAAATCTGTAATTGTTTGATCCCTCTAACTTATGAAGTGATTAGGGTTTAAGAATTTGCTGCGTCAGGAATTATTAAGTATTAAGAAGAACATTTGACTGAATTAAATGCAACCGCTTGAGTTTGTGTTGTTTAGCTTCATCGATCTCTCTAGGTCTTAAGGCTGCCACTGGATTAAATCTTTAGCGCTTGTCTAGGGTTATTTAGTAGTAAGGTTAATTAGATCACTTGTTTCTTAATTAATTACAACTAAGGAGAGATAGGAAAATAGTTCCAACGGTGAATATTTAGGATATGAATTGATTTATTTTTGTATCGATCATCAGTTGTAAGATTTCGATGGTGAATGTTGACCTAGACCAAGTTTCGTTATTTGATTGATTTCGATAATTTAATTTGAATTGTTTTTCCTGAAATTATTTCTGTTTTACTCAAAAACCCCTAGCCTTGTTCACGTAACATTAAACTCGGCTAGACACTCTTCGTGGGAACGATCCTTACACTACTATGTGTATTTTTTAGGGTTTTAATTCCAGGTGCCTACGATAGCACGCCATTATGCAATGCACCAGCCACATTTCAAAGATGCATGATGTCGATCTTTGGTGATATAGTGGAGAGGTTTATAGAAGTCTTCATGGATGACTTCTCTATTTTGGTTCGTCCTTTGATCATTGTTTATCTAATCTTTCGTTTGTTTTGCAGCGATGTCAGGAGACGAACTTGGTGCTCAATTAGGAGAAGTGCCACTTCATGGTTCAGGAAGGGATAGTGCTTGGTCATAAAATCTCTAAAGATGGAATAGAAGTGGATCAAGCAAAGACGGATGTGATTGAGAAGTTGCCACCACCCTCCAATGTTAAAGCAGTTCGAAGTTTCTTGGGGTATGCGGTGTTTTACAGATGATTCATCGAGGATTTTTCCAAGATTTCTAAACCCCTTTGCAATTTATTTATTAAAGATGTTGCTTTTGATTTTAATGATGAATGCATGCATGCTTTTCAAACTCTAAAGAAATTACTTGTATCTGCACCTATTATTGTAGTCCTTGATTGGGGGCTACCATTTGAATTGATGTGTGATGCTAGTGACTTTGCTTTAGGAGTAGTGTTAGGACAGAGGAAAAATAAAGCACTGCATGTAATTCAGTATGCTAGCAAAACACTCATTGATGCATAATTGAATTACACCACCACTGAAAAAGAATTATTGGTTGTGGTTTTTGCTTTTGATAAATTTCGTTCATATTTGCTAGGTGCGAAGGTGATAGTCTACACGGACCATTCAACACTCAAACACTTGATGGCAAAGCAAGAAGCGAAACCTTGGCTGATAAGATGGACCCTATTGCTACAAGAGTTTGAATTGGAGATACGAGATAAGAAAGGGTCAAAAAATGTAGTAGTGGACCACTTGTCAACCAACTCAGGGAAATGAAGAAGAAACCCAAATCGAAGAAACTTTCCCGAATGAGAAATTGATGAGAGTGGAGGAAGCACCGTGGTATACAGATTTTGCAAACTATTTATCAGTGAGAGTGCTCCCCATTGGCATGACCTTCCAACAAAAGAGGAAGTTTTTCTCAAATTTGAAATACTATTTCTGGGAAGAACCGTTCCTTTATAGACACTGCGCTGATCAAATGATACGTAGGTGTGTGCCGGAAGAGGAAATGGAAAGTATTCTAAGGCAGCTGGCCATTTTGGAGGAGCTAGGACAACAGTCAAGGTTTTTCAATCTAGGTTTTATTGGCCAACCCTTTTTAAGGATTCTTTCCAGATGGTTCAGGAATGTGACCAATGTCAACGGAGTGGTAATATTTCAAAGAGGGGTGAGATGCCGTTGAACAACATCCTTGTAGTTGAGCTGTTTGATGTATGGGGAGTTGATTTCACGAGGCCCTTCCCAAATTCTTTTGGGAACACATACATTTTGGTAGGCATGGATTACGTATCAAAGCAGGTGGAAGCAGTTGCATAGCCGTCTAATGATGTGAAGGCAGTGATTAATTTTGTGAGAAAGAATATTTTCTCAAGATTTGGACTACCAAGGGCAATCATTAGTGATGGAGGATCGCACTTTTGCAATAGGCAATTTGATGCCCTATTGGGAAAGTATGGGGTAAAACATAGAGTTGTAACACCTTACCATCCACAAACCAGCGGGCAAGTAGAACTGTCGAACAGAGAACTGAAGGGAATTTTAGAAAAGACAGTAAATGCATCTAGGAAAGATTGGTCACAGAAATTAGATGATGCATTATGGGCACATCGAACTACATTTAAGACTCCAATTGGAATGTCTCCATTCAGGATGATTTATGGGAAGGCATGTCACTTGCCGGTAGAACTTGAGCATAAGGCCTATTGGACAGTAAAGCAGCTCAACATGGATTTACGAGCTACTGGAGAAGAAAGGATGCTGACTTTGACTAAGCTTGATGAGTTCCATCAAGAAGCTTATGAGAATGCTAGAATGTACAAGGAAAAGACCAAGAAGTGGCATGACAAGCATATCTGAAAGAACTTTGAAGTGGGTCAAAAAGTGTTGTTGTTTAACTCTAAACTTAGGCTTTTCCCAGGGAAACTTAGGTCAAGATGGCCTGGACCCTTCATAGTTACAAGAGTCTACCCATTTGGAGTGGTGGAGGTGTCACATGAAGAAAAAGGCACCTTTAAGTTCAATGGCCAGAGGTTGAAGCCATACATCGACGAAGTGATAAGTTGCAAGTCAATTCCTCTACGGCTCGACATTCCAACATGAGAACTCAAAAGAGTCGAGCTTTTTGACTATAAACAAGCACTCCTTGGGAGGCAACCCAAGTGTTTTCATTTGTTGTTGTTTAGTTTTCTTATAATTGTAGATGAAGTCTAATTTGTGTGTTTTTGGGTGTTTCAGGTGAGTTATCAAATCAAGGCGGAAAACTGAATTATCCAGTTTTCGCTGCGGTGAAAGACATTTGTGAAAAATTGGAATGCGAAAAGTCCCAGACTTGACCACGGTGAAGTATCTTTTTCGCCGAGGCGGTGCGTTACTGGAATTTTTCGCTGCGACGAAGAAAGTTGAGCAAAATTTGCAAGGGGAATTTCGTCGCGGTGAAGAAAGTTCTTCACCTGGGCAAGTAGCTACTGTAATTTTTCACCGCGGCGAAGAATTTGTCTTCGCCGCAGCATCGATTGGGTTTTTAAAAACCCTAAATTAGACCTAATGAACTTCGCCGCGGCGAAGTCTGCTTTATATAAATACCCATTTTATTTTCTTCATTTTTCATGCCACCCTTCAATCACATTTGAGAGAAAATTTTTTCACTTTCAATCTTGATCCTTTCCAGTTAATTTCCATCACTTCTTCTAACTCCTAAACCATTCCAAACATAAACACAGCTCGATCTAACCAAGATCTTTGCAAAAAATTGAAGGAAATTTTGGGTTCAAGAAATTAGGGGTTTTCGCAATCTAGGTGATGTTTGGCTAAATTGGTTGCGCATACTTGATAATTCGAGGATTATGCTAGTTATTTTAAGCTTTTAGGTCGGATTTTAGATACTTCTTAGTCTATTTTTGCCTGAATTGATATTTAATTCCTTATATTTCGTGTTTCAAGTTAAAATGGAAGTTTTGAGTGAATAAAGGCAGATTTGGAGTTTTTGACTCAGAAGCACGCACAGGGTAATTCTGGAATTTTAGAATTCTTCAGGAAGCTACGTTGCGGTGAAGGTTGTTCTTTGCCGCGGCGAAATAGGCCAATGATGAACCAGATTCAGCTCCTACTTCGCCTCGGCGAAGTCTGTGTACTCTCCTTCTTGTAAAACGCACAGTTTTGTTTTTAGGCTGAGTTGTAAGATTTTGGGGGAGGTATAAAAGAAATACTTAGTCTTTTTGTTTAGGGCATTCGTGGAGAGATTGAGAGAGTTTTTTNAAAAATCTCCCTTACTGTTAGAAATGTGGTAAGCAACATAAAGGGGAATGTCTAATGGGAAAAAATGTGTGCTTTAAATGCGAACAACCAGGGCATTTGGCTAGAGATTGTTGAAATCCTTGTCCCCTGGTAAATCAAATAATCGAAGGAGCTAATGCCAAAGTATTCACTGTCTCCCAAAGCCAAGCAGAATCCAACCCATCAGTAGTGAATGGTCAGTTATATTTCCACTATATCCCATTATATGCTTTAATTGACCCAGGAGCTACCCATTCCTTTATTTCCTATAGAGTTGTTGAAAGATTAGGATTAAAGCCTAATAAAATGGAACCAGTCTTATAGATAGAGTTGCCAAATGGGAAAAGTGTAGTAACTAGTAAGGTTCTTTTGGGGGAAACAATAGTTATTGATGGGCAACAGTTAGAAGTTTACTTGATTATTTTTTATATACCCGATTTTGATATTATCCTGGGCATGGATTTCCTAGGTAGGTATGGAGCAGAGATAAACTATTGCAAGAAAAGGGTTAGATTTAATTTAGATAATGGGGATAAGTTTAATTTTAGAAAGGGTCACGTACTTAGTGGTATGATAAGTGCCATCAAATCGAGAAAGATGTTGAGAAAAGGATGTACGGGATATATAACTCCTGTAGTGAATAAGGCAAAGACTCCAAGCCCTACTGTGTGTGATGTACCCATAGTTCGGGAATTTGCAGATGTATTTTGATAATCCGAGGATTATACTAGTTTATTTAAGCTTTTAGGCCGGATTTTAGATACTTCTTAGTCTATTTTTGCCTGAATTGATACTTAATTCCTTACATTTCGTGTTTTAGGTAAAAATGGAAATTTTGAGCGAATAAAGGTAGATTTGGAGTTTTTGGACTCAGAAGCATGCGGAGGGCAATTCTAGAATTTCAGAATTCTTCAGGAAGCTTCACCGCGGTGAAGGTTGTTCTTCGCCTTCACCGCGGCGAAATGGGCCAGTGACGCACCAGATTCAGATTCTTTCTTCGCCGCGGTGAAGTCTGCGTACTCCACTTTTTCTAAAATGCAGACTTTCATGTTTAGGCTGAGTTATATTATTTTGGGCGAGGTATAAAAGAGGGACTTAGTCTATTTGTCTAGGGCGTTCGTGGAGTGATAGAGAGAGTTTTTCACATTATTTGCATATTGATTTTTGAGTGATTTTGGATTAACAAGGTTGGAAGATTCAAGGAAACCAGTGGATTCATCAAATTGGGGAGATTCTTTTCCTTTCCTTTTGTATCCATTATGTTAAACCTGGAGTTTTTCATTTCTTCTAATTGTTTTATTGATTTAGCCATGAACTAACCTATTTTGGGTTAGGGTTTTGATGTAGTTCGGATTCTAATGGGTTAGAAAATTGATGATTATTAATTTTATATTATTTTGTTTTGATTGTGTGATTATTCTGTATTTATTGTTTGTATGTGATGAACATGATGAGATCGAGAGATAATTTATGTTAAGCGTCTTGGGTAATCACCGTTGTATTATTGGATGCTAGAGATAGATTCAAGAACCGATGAAATCAATCTAGGATTCTTGTGCTTAATGAACTTAGATTTATTAACTTTCATTTTGTTGGGTGCGGAAGGTTAATAAGGAAGAGTAGGACAACATAGCCTGAGAAGGTATGTTGGACACTTTAGAGAGTTCGATTTACAATCAATGCATGAGAATTTGAATTTAGTTTAATTCTTAAAGTTTAACCCATAGAGTCCGAATGAAGTCAAAACCCTACCCATTTGTTTGAATTGATTTTATCCCATTTAAATCTTGCTTCCATAGTTTAAGTTTATTTTAGTAAAATTTTGTTTTAATCATAGTTTTAATTGCTCCCTTTAATCCAAAAAGAATTCGATTTCTTCAACTTGAGAACAGTAGAAAACTTAGTGCTTAGCAACAATCCTTGTGGGAACGATACTCACTCATCATTATATTACTTGTGCAATTAGTATACTTGCTACATATTGCATGTTGTAGGAAACACGCATCAAGTTTTGGCGCCATTGCCGGGGATTGAGTTTTAAGTTAACATTGAGTTTTTCTATAGTTAGCTAGATTGAAGTTTTAATTTTTGTTTTAAATTTTCAGTTAGTTTGTGATCTCACTTTCTTTCATTAATTCTGTGCAGTTTATGCGAAGAGCGAGACATCATCCAGTGGTTCCTATCGATCTTGAGATTGAGAGAACCGCCAGACGACTTAATAGAGAGAGAAGAGAAAAAGAGGACATAGTGGTTGAAATAGAAGAGATAGTTGTTGAAATGGTAGAACCAGAGAACAAGACATTAAGGGAATTCTCAGTTCCCACGGTTAATTGCAGTGGGTCGAGTATTGCTAGGCCTACAGTGCAAGCCAACAACTTTGAGATTAAGCTGACAATCATTCAGATGATCCAGCAGTCGGTAAGGTTTAATGGAGATTTGAAGGAAGATCCGAATCAGCATATTGCAAATTTCTTGGAAATTTGTGACACCTTCACGTTGAACGGAGTGTCAGATGACGATATTAGGTTGAGGTTATTCCCATTCTCATTAGGGGATAAAGCTAAGGGGTGGTTAATGGCACTACCAACAAGGACTATCACAACTTGGAATGATCTAGCACAGAAGTTCCTAACTAAGTTCTTCCCTCCAGCAAAATAAGCAAAACTGAGAAATGATATCACATCATTTCTACAAGAGGAATTTGAGTCATTATATGAGGCTTGAGAGAGGTACAAGGAATTGATGAGGAAATGTCCACACCATGGGTTGCTAGTTTGGCTTCAAGTCCAAACCATGGGTAACATGCAAACCATGGTGGATGCAACATCAAGAGGAACTTTGTAGAATAAGACACCAGAGGAGGCTTATGAGTTGCTAGAGGTTTTGGCAAGCAACAACTATCAAAGACCAAATGAGAGAGCAATACCAAGAAAATCTGCGGGTCTTCATGAAGTTGATGCTTTCACAACCATCTCAGCCCAACTCACAGCACTTTAGAAGCAGTTGGGAAGTATGCAGGTAAACTCTATTCAAGCACCTCAACTAACTTGTGATTTTTGTGCAGGGAACCATGTGAGCAGTGACTGTCAAGTGGGGAACACATTTGCTTCGTCATCTTCATCAACGGAGCAAGTGAACTACTTGGCAGGAAATCAGAGGCAACCAAACAACCCGTATTCCAACACATACAATCTGGGGTAGAGAAATCATCCAAATATGGCTTGGGGCAATCAGAACCAGCAAAATAATCAATGGAACCAAAGGACAGTGCCGAATAACCAACCAGGGGTGAATAATCAACCGGGAGATCCAAGAGTGACAAAGTTGGAAGACATGTTTGGGAAATTTATGCAGGAGACCACGGGATTTATGAATGAGACGAGGACGAATTTTAGAAATCAAGGGGCGTCCATTCGGAATCTTGAGGTATAGATGGGCCAATTGGCCGAAAAGCTTAATGAGAGACCGCAGGGTTCCTTACCAAATAATATAGTCACTAACCCACGTGAGCAAGTAAATGCAATTTCGTTGAGAAGTGGGAGAGTTTTAGAAGAGGTGGAAAAATCAAGGAAAGAGGAAACTTCATCAAAACAAAATGAAGAATCTGATGAGGAAGTTGATGGAGAAATCATTGCTGAAGAGAAACCACCCAGCCCAAGGAAAGATGAACAGAAGTACGAAGAGGGGAAAAAGAAAAAGAAAGAGAAATTGCCCTTCCCCGAGATACCACCAGAGTTAGCGCATCACATACCACCAGTTCCTTTTCCTCAAAGACTCAGAAAAGAAAATCAGGATAAGTAGTTTATTAAATTCCTTGATGTTTTTAAGAAACTGCATATCAACATTCCTTTTGCAGATGCATTGCAGCAGATGCCGAGCTATGCGAAGTTCTTTAAGGAAATCCTATCGAACAAAAGGAAGCTAGAAGATGAGGAAACGGTGATGCTTACGGAGGAGTGCAGTGCCATTCTCCAGAAGAAGTTACCCCCAAAGCTCAAAGATCCAAGGAGTTTTACGATTCCTTGCACTATAGGGAATATCACCTTTGATCGAGTTTTATGTGACCTAGGTGCTAGCATTAACCTTATGCCTTTTTCTATTTTCAGGAAACTAGGAATTGGTGAAGTAAAGCCGACAACCATATGCTTGCAACTTGCAGATCGATCAATAAAGCATCCTAGGGGCATTGTGGAGGATGTGTTGGTTAAGGTGGACAAGTTTATTTTTCCTGCGGATTTCTTTGTGTTGGATATGGATGAAGACAAAGAGATTCCTCTTATCCTGGGACGACCATTTCTGGCGACCGGAAGAGCTTTAATCGACATTCAAAAAGGGAAGTTGATCATGAGGATGCAAGATGAAGAAATAACGTTTAACGTCCTTGAATCAACGAGAGCTCCACCTAAACAAGAGTCGTGTTTGAAAATCGATATGGTGGACCAGGCAAAGAGTGAAACCTTCCAACTGGACAATCCTATAGTGGAAATTAAGAGCTACATTGTCAAACCGAATCAATTCGAGAGTGAGGACCATAACAAAAGGGGTGGCACAAAATTCTGAGATAAGCCACAGTCGAGATTGTGTTTTCACAAGGAAAGGATCTCTCAGCTCAAAAAGGGTGAAGGAAAGTCAAGAAAACGGAACACAGTCGGTGAGAAGAGTCGAACCACCAAAGTAATGACCAAGGGATGGAAATGGGTGGTGAAACTCTCTATAAGACCACTGTGTGAAAAAGATCATCAGCAAAAGAAGCTCGAGCACAAGGGAATGTTAAGGGATGTGATGTACTTGGATAGTCCAAACTGATGTGAAAAATTGAGAGAGTCTAGCTTACCGACTATAAACAAGCGCTTCTTTGGAGGCAACCCAAGTGTTTTAATTTTTTTGTTCTTCTATTTTTATTTCAGTGTGTTGAATGTTTTTGATTCTTTTTAATTTTTGTGTTTTTGGGTGTTTCAGGTGAATTTTTCAGCTAATGCACGAAAGGAAAATACTCTAGACTTCGCCGGGGCAAAGCACATTGAGTAAAAATTAAATTCTGAAAAGTCCCAGACTTCGCCGCAGCAAAGATTGTTCTTTGACGGGGTGAAGCAACCTGAAAATTTGTGATAGCTACTGTATTTTATCGCCTCGGCGAAGAAGGTTGGACATAAATTTTCTAAGGAAATTTAGCCGCGGCGAAGATTTTTTCTGGTCGCGGCGATTAGCCACTGTATTTTTTTGCCCCGGTGAAGTGTTTTTCTTCACCGTGGCGAAACCTGGGTTTAAATTCGTGTTCATGAACGAAGAACTTAGCCGCGGCGAAGTTTGTTCTTCGTCGAGGCGAAACCTGGGTTTCCAATTAGGGTTCATAAACGAAGAACTTCGCCGCGGCGAAGCTTGTTCTTCGCTGCGGCGAAGACTGTTTTCTATATAAACTTGCTTTGGCTTTTCATTTTCCATGAGTTTTTTTCAAATATTTTTGAGAGAAAAATTTTCCAATCTCAATCCTTTGCCTCCCAAGTTCTTTCCCAACCAAAGTTTTCACTCCTTAACCTTCCTAAACACCAAAACAACTCATTTCAACAACAAATTTTTCGAAAATTTCAAGTTCAAGAAATTTGGGGCTTTCCAATCTGGGCTGATTCTAGGTAAATTGGTGGCGAATAATCCTTCATATTGGTAAGATCTCAAGTTCCCTAAACACATTTTCGCAAAATTTCAAGTTAAGTTGTAGATTTGAGAAATTTATTTTTGGTTGAATTGCGAATTTTGTGAGTTGGATTTTGTTGAAAAAGGATTTATTGTGCGTGTTGTGATTTCGAGAAGTGTGGGTGTTGAATTTTTGGAGAGTGTTGTTGAATTAGGAGGAATCGAAGTTTGGGGGTCTAATTGCAGATTTTTGGAAGTGTTGTTCATTTTCTTTTTCAGGTTTGAATTGGTTGTGTGGGGAACCTAGGCTTGAATTTTTGGGTTGTGTTGTGAATTGGATTATAGGAAATAGCACCCAAAATTAAGTTGCCATACAAAGGAAAGGGAAAAGGAAAGAAAGTGGATAGCTGTTTTGTGAATGAAAAGGCCTAGAAATGATATCAAGGGGCTATCCAAAGAAGAGATAAGGGCTTTATTCCTTAGCGCGGATTGACCGCGAGTCAGGTGTTGGATTGGAGTCGAGGGAGACGTGGGAACTGTTCATGAGTGCTCCTGCACAACCGACTATAGAGCCGCTAGTAAGGGAGTTTTATGCCAACCTCCCGGATTGTGAAAAGGGTTCTGCATTTGTAAGAGGGGTTGATGTGCCGTTTACAGCAGATGAGATCAATAAGTTTTACAACCTGCCTGGATTTGATCAAGATGAGTATGGAAGGTTTAGGGGGACACAGTTTGAGGATAGTATCATTCCGCCAGTCATTGCAAAACTGGATGCAACTTGGTCAGTGTCGAAGAAACAAAAGAAGACCATTAAGGAACTTCTTTGACACCGATTGCTTGAGTGTGGCAGTATTTTGTTAGTGCGAAGTTGATGCTGGAAACGCACTATAGCACAGTAACTTACGAAAAAGCATTACTGCTTTATTCCATTGCCACAGGAAAGAGTATCGATGTGGGAAGAATTATCTTTAACAACATTCAACATGCCGCCAAACTAGGGCGATCAAGTTATTCTTTCCCACATCTCATCACGGCTTTGTGCATTAAAGTTGGAGCCAAGGTAGGAGATGATGAGCAACCTATTCATGCTGCCCTTATCCTCAATTCAGATTATTTTTAGAAGCATCTTGAACGTCCAGAAGCTGATCAACCAAGGGCAGGAACAAAATGGCAGAGAACCACACAAGGCCCTGTCACATCCTCCAGCTCCACAGCTACACAGAAGGAGATGATGCAGCAGATGATGGGTTTGATGAAATGGATGACAAAACGTCAGGATTGGTTGGTTGAGCAGACCCACATGATGTATGAGATGCAGAAAAGTAGCTTTAAAAAGATCAACGTTGACACTTCAGGATTCTAATGGGCCGATTGCGATTCAGATGAGTGGATGGGCTCTGAATCAGAAAAGGAAGAAGAGGAAGACGAGGGCGGCGAAGAATGAGCACCAGAACACCTGTGTTGTTGTCTTTATTTTCATTTGTTTAGTTGAATTGGTTTTTCATTTCAAACATTAAACTCAGCTCTTATTTTTGTTTTGGATTTGTGTAGTTGTTTTAGTTGTTTCATTTTCTTTTAAGTTGTAGTTGCTGCAAGGACGAGATTAGGATGTAATATTTTCAATTTAGTTTGTGAATTTTTGCTAACACAATGGACACCGTAGTTTCTTTTGTTTTGACAGATGTTGGGTGATGACAAAGTGTGCAATGTGGAGCGACACTTCACAAATTAATCAGGGAACTATCTCGTACCTTTGTTATTTTTTTTATTTTTCTATTCCTAGTTATGCGTAATGGGACATTGGGGACAATGTCATCTTTTGTTTGGGGGGTAGGAAAATTAGAAAATTTTTTATTTTGTTGATGTTATTTTGGTTTGATTGTTTTTGCCGATGATGAATTGTATAAATCAATGATGCGAATTGGATTGTTGCAATTTTATTGTTGAGAAATGTTAAGCATTGCTTCAAGTTTAGGTTTATTGACTGAATTTTGATTGAGGTTTGTTGAGTGGTTCAACCACCATTTTCATTTTTTCGGCATGCTTAGATTCATTTTATGTACTTAGGTAAAGTTTGATAATGTTGGTGGACTCTAGAACCTAGTGGAGAAGTGCTTGAGGCGAAATTCTAGGATTAGAATTGTTGAGGAAATGATTTAGGCATTTTTTTTTTTTTTTTTGGAATGTTTGAGCCTTTCTAGCCGACCCAGGAATGAAATTGTCCTTAGTCACCCGTTTGAGCTGTATGAATCATTATTGCTTCATTTTTCTTGGCTAACCAAAAATTGTCCGATCCTTGTACCCTAAACACTCTGTCGTACCCTTAGGAGAATTCGATCCTAATGCAAACACAAAGAAAGGGAAGAGTAGTACGAATTGACTAAAAGAATAGTTTGGGGGTTGTAAGAAGGGAAATAAAAATAAAAGAGGTAGTTCACCTCAGTTCAATGAATGTGGCTCGGTATATAAATTCTTTGTTGCTTTAAAAAAAAAAAAAAAAAAAAAATTCTTTTGCCAAGTGAAGGGTATTCGGCTGGAAACCAGTAACTGCCTTAAAAACTGCTTAGCAGTACTTGGCAACCTTGGTTAACAACGCCACGTACACCTTGACCCACGCATTTATGGTTTCAGAAATAAAGAAGCACAAGTTTGAGGGGTGTAAATTAATGGATACCTGATTGGTGGGTGAGAGAATGGAGTTCGATTTGTTTGAGTGTTTGCATGAGGAAAACCGAGTTCTCTTACTTTGTATTTCCTATCCTTTTCTTGGAACCCACTTCCCGAGCTAACGTACAAGCTTATAAGACCTGCTGTTCTTATCTTTGTCTAGTCTCATTAGCGGAGAGTAGTTCGATATTTAGGCTTATGGAGTCTGACCATTTGATAAACTTTGCATTCCTGCATAAAATAATCTGGGAAGTCAGAAGGTGGATTGAAGTGGGGATTACCTACTCGGGGGACCAATTGAGAAAGAAAGCGATGCAACTTATAACTTCTTGGAGTGTTAAACATTTTTCTTTTAATAATTTTGCAACAGCTTTTGAGATTGGTAAAATTCTAGGCAATTGTTTGTGAGTCGAGTCTTTTGTTTCTTTTATTTAATTTGTCCTGGAGCAATCAGTTAAATCAAAGGACAGTGCCAAACCATCAACCAGTGGTGAATCTTCAACCGGTAGAGCTAAGAGTGTCAAAATTGGAAGATATGTTGATAATCCGAGGATTATACTAGTTTATTTAAGCTTTTAGGCCGGATTTTAGATACTTCTTAGTCTATTTTTGCCTGAATTGATACTTAATTCCTTACATTTCGTGTTTCAGGTAAAAATGGAAATTTTGAGTGAATAAAGGTAGATTTGGAGTTTTTGGACTCAGAAGCACGCGGAGGGCAATTCTGGAATTTCAGAATTCTTCAGGAAGCTTCGCCGCGGCGAAGGTTGTTCTTCGCCTTCGTCGCGGCGAAATGGGCCAGTGACGCACCAGATTCAGATTCTTTCTTCGCCGCGGTGAAGTCTGCGTACTCCACTTTTTCTAAAATGCAGACTTTCATGTTTAGGCTGAGTTATATTATTTTGGGCGAGGTATAAAAGAGGGACTTAGTCTATTTGTCTAGGGCGTTCGTGGAGTGATAGAGAGAGTTTTTCACATTATTTTCATATTGATTTTTGAGTGATTTTGGATTAACAAGGTTGGAAGATTCGAGGAAACCAGTGGATTCATCAAATTGGGGAGATTCTTTTCCTTTTCTTTTGTATCCATTATGTTAAACCTGGAGTTTTTCATTTCTTTTAATTGTTTTATTGATTTAGCCATGAACTAACCTATTTTGGGTTAGGGTTTTGATGTAGTTCAGATTCTAATGGGCTAGAAAATAGATGATTATTAATTTAATATGATGTTGCTTTGATTGTGTGATTATTCTGCATTTATTGTTTGTATGTGATGAACATGATGAGATCGAGAGATAATTTATGTTAAGCGTCTTGGGTAATCACTGTTGTATTATTGGATGCTAGAGATAGATTCAAGAACCGATGAAATCAATCTAGGATTCTTGTGCTTAATGAACTTAGATTTATTAACTTTCATTTTGTTGGGTGCAGAAGGTTAATAGGGAAGAGTAGGACAACATAGCCTGAGAATGTATGTTGGACACTTTAGAGAGTTCGATTTACAATCAATGCATGAGAATTTGAATTTAGTTTAATTCTTAAAGTTTAACCCATAGAGTCTGAATGAAGTCAAAACCCTACCCGTTTGTTTGAATTGATTTTATCCCGTTAAAATCTTGCTTCCATAGTTTAAGTTTATTTTAGTAAAATTTTGTTTTAATCATAGTTTTAATTGCTCCTTTTAATCCAAAAAGAATTCGATTTCTTCAACTTGAGAACGGTAGAAAACTTAGTGCTTAGCAACAATCCTCGTGGGAACGATACTCACTCATCATTATATTACTTGTGCGATTAGTATACTTGGTACATATTGCATGTTGTAGGAAACTCGCATCATATTTCTAGATGAATTACTAGGTGTACCTCCAGAAAGGGAAGTAGAATGTTGTATAGAGTTGGCTCCAAGTACTACACCAATTTCAAAAGCTTCATAGAGAATGGCTCTAGTAGAACTACAAGAGTTAAAGAAGCAACATCAGGAGTTATTAGATAAAGGTTTTATCAAACCAAGTCATTCACCATGGGGTGCTCTAATTCTGTTTGTCAAGAAGAATGATGGATCCCTTCGGATGTGCATAGATTACTGGGAACTGAATAAGTTGATAGTGAAGAATAAATATCCATTGCCTCATATTGATGACTTATTTGATCAGTTGAGAGGAGCGTCGGTGTTCTTTAAAATTGATTTGAGGTTAAGCTACTATCAAGTCAAAATTACAAAGAATGGCATTCAGAAAACTGCATTTCGAACTAGGTATGGACACTATGAATTTGTTGTGATGCCTTTCGGGTTGACCAATGCACCAACAATATTTAAAGACTTGATGAGTAGGGTTTTCCATGACTGCCTAGAGAAGTTTCTTGTGGTATTTATAGATGATATCTTGGTCTACTCCAAAACAAATGAAGAACATGAACAACATTTGAGGTTTGTATTGCGAAGATTAAAGGAGAAGCAATTGTATGCCAAGTTCTCCAAATGTGAGTTTTGGTTGGATTGGGTAATGTTTCTTGGTCATGTGGTTTCCAAGGAAGGCATATCAATGGATCCTAGTAAGGTAATGGCAATGCTTGAATGGAAAAGGCCAACAACTGTGAAGAAGGTGAGGAGTTTTCTAGGCTTGGTTGAGTATTACAGAAAATTTGTGCAAGGGTTTGCTAAACTTGCTTGTCCACTCACTGCACTTACCAAGAAGGAGACTCTATTTTAGTGGATAGATTTATGTGAGCAAAGTTTCTAGGAGTTAAAGAGGAGATTGACCATAGCTCCCATTTTAGCTTTGCCCAAGAAGGGTATTGATTATGACATTTATACTGATGCTTCACATAGTAGTCTTAGGGCAGTATTAATGCAAAATGAGAAGGTGATACCCAATGCCTCAAGACATCTGAAAGATTATAAACTGAGGTACCCTGCACGTGATTTAGAATTAGAAGCAATGGTGTTTGCCTTAAAAACCTGGCGTCATTATCTATATGGTGTCAAGAGTAATATTTACACAGACCACAAGAGTTTAAAGTATTTCTTCATTTAGAAAAAGTTGAATATGAGGCAGAGAAGATGGTTAAAGTTAGTCAAATACTACTTCTATGAAATCAAGTACCATTTGGGAAAAACTAATGTAGTAGCAGATGCCTTAAGTTGAAAAGTTCCTCTATTCCAAATCACGGTACAAAAAGAGTTGCAACGAGAAATCCTTAGGGAGCAAATTGAGGTTGTAATTGGAGGATGTACTAGATCAGAAATCAAATCTGCTTTAATGGGGGAGATAAAGAGAAACAAGTAGTTGATGATTCTTGTAAGGAAATCTACAAGCGAGTAAATGAGGGCAAATAGACAAATTTTAGAGAAGCGAATGGTATTCTGAAATTTCGAGATAAGTTATGTGTTCCTCATGATGTAGAGTTGAAGAGTAAAATTATTAGAGAAGCACATGATACACTTTATATAGCCCACTCTGGGAGTGTAAAGATGTACGAAGATTTAAAGAAAAGCTACTGATGGTCAGGTATGAAGAAAGATATTAGTGATTATCTGGCTAAATGTTTAATTTGTCAACAGGTTAAAGTAGAACACTAGCGACCATCAAGATTACTACAACCTCTTAATATTCCTGAATGGAAATGAGAAGACATATCTACGGATTTTATTGTTGGCCTTCCAAGAGTACAAAAAAGGTATAATGCGCTATGTGTGATTGTGGATAGACTTACTAAGTTAGCGCACTTCATACCAATGAAGGATACAACTACTTCAGATCGGTTGGGTCAGATTTATGTAAAAGAAATTGTGAGGTTGCATGGTGTGCCCAAGACAATAATGTTAGACAGAGATTCAAGATTTGTTTCAACCTTCTGGCATGGGTTACAAAAGGCGCTAGGTACAAGGCTAGCTTATAGTATGGCTTATCATCCCCAAACAAATGGCCAAACTAAAAGAACCAATCAGGTGATTGAAGATACGTTACAGGCTTGTTGTACGGATCATAAAAAAAATTGGAGTGATATAATTCCATTAATGGAATTTGCCTGTAATAATAGTTATCGGGCTACTATCCAGATGGGATGAAGTAGGAGAAAAGGAGTCTTTGGTTCAAGCCTTAGGACCAGAGATGACTTAAAAAATGATTGAAGATATCAAGTTAATCGGAGAGAGAACGAAACAAGCTAAGGATTGCCCAAAGAGTTATGCAAACTTGAATAGAAAGGAAGTGGAATTTCAAGTAGGGGACGAAGTGTTTGTTAAGATTGCCCCATACAAACATGTCATGAGATTTGGAAGAAAAGGAAAGCTTGCTACGTGACACATTGGTCCTTTTGAAGTGCTAGAAAGGATTGGGAAAGTAGCTTATAGACTTACATTACCACTGAGCATGGAACAAGCGCATAATGTTTTTCATGTGTAATTGTTATGCAGGTACATAAATGACCATTCTCATGTATTACGAGTAGAGGAAGTGAAACTAAAGGAGAATTTGATTTATGAGGAGCGTCCAGTCCAAATATTGGATAGAAAGATTAAAAAGCTTTTCTATAATAGTATTCCACTCGTCAAAGTTCTTTGGAGAAATCACAAGGTTAAGGAAGCTACTTGGGAAGTGAGCAAAACATGAGAGACCACTACCCAGAGTTATTTTCATAATTTCGAGGACAAAATTCTTATAAGGAGGGGTTTAATCGATACGTCCAAGGGTAAAATAGTATTTTCACTTTTATGTGCTAAGTTAACTACCATGTACATGCCTTAGGGGTAAAGTGGTAAAAAGAGGATGATATTTTGTTGGCTTGACAAGATAAAGATGATGGACTGAGGAGTAATTAAAAGAAAGTTGTTAAAGGCAAAAAGGGAAATGATGTTATAAGTCATTAAATGCAAAAGACAAATGAATGACTTTTGCTAAAAAAATCTTGAATTTAGCTTTTTTAAGTTGGCCAACCCATTTTTTGTTACCACTTTCCATCATCTTCTTCAACACACCTCCATTATTGGGCGCTTTTCTCGGTGTGCCACCATAACATCCTAGGAAATTGTGGTGCCTCATCCGTCGTCTCCTTCCGACCCCCCGCCTTAGCCAAGATAAGGATAGCCTCATACAACCAAGGTTAGTAATTGATCTACCATACGCAGCGGAAAACAAAAATTCAATCGGTAAATCAATTACCTTTCGTTGCCTGGATTCGAGTATAGATTATACAGTTTACATGTTTATAAACAAAAATTTGTATAAAGTAAATCCATTCAAGGATTAGAATACTTACGTATGTTTGGAAGCTCCTTTGAATATCGTTGATTTCTGACAGGAAATCTATGCACGGTTACTGTTCACGGTAACTGTTAATGGGTACTGTTCACGATCTACTGTTCACATGATTTTTTGTCAATCGATCCAAAATAGGATCGCACTCGCGGAAGTCCACATGAAAGAAGAACAAGAAAAGTTTTCTTCTTGAGAAAGAGAGAGATAGGGTGGCTAGGGTTTTAATTGAATGAATAATTCTCCATGTTTTAATTTTTAAGTTGCACTGATATAGTGCAACAATTAAAACCCTATTCCACTTAAGAATAGTCAGTCATGGGCTCCAACCCTAGTTCACCCTTGCAACCAAACACACCCTTTATGGTATTTTAATTAATTAATTATTATTATAATTAAAATCAATTAATATATAATAATATATTAACATTCAATTAATAATAATAATTCATTTAAATATATACATATGATATATATATATAAAGTTATGGAACTAGGTTGTATTTTATAAGTTTTTTTCGTATGTCCCTTATGCTACGTTGATATCCCCTCGCAAGTTAACGCGTAATTTTCTCTTGTTTAAGTTTAAGTTGATGAACTAATAGAGTTTGTTCATTTCTTTTGACTCTAGAAGTGTCATAATGATTGGAAACTAGATCCAAGCAAGGTAGTGACTCTAACTCCACCTTGGTACCAATCCAAATGTTACTACGGATTAGATGCTGCCAAAGTGGGAGATATGATCCAGTGACAATAAGGGAGACCTTAGAAATCAAAATCGATTGTACCACCCCAAATCAAGGTGCGGGGGCCTAGCACATCAACACCCAAATGTAAAATCCCTCCCCAGTCAGGTACCCTCTGAATATCCCTTAATGAGAATTAGAGAATTCTTTCTGGGACGAGTTGTATTTAGAAAACTGTGCTTCAAGAATAATAATAATGTCCAAAACATTACTATAAGATGTATTGCAGGATCAAATTGTTACCTTCAAAATAAAATAAAAATAAAAATAAAAACTTGAATTCATTTGGGCATCAATCAATCAAAACATATTAATGCCATTTTCATCATATGGTGGAAGCTTTAAAAGGTGTTTCAAAAACATTTGTCATTTACTTATTCATCAAGATAAAACGTCAGGATGACAATAAATTATCTCCCCTCATGCATGCCTGCTGTCCAACATCATTCACTTCTGGATTACCTGTAAACATTCAACCAGAAAGGTGAGCACTAATCGTCAGTAAGGAATGATCCTTATACCAGTATGTATGTGACATTCTCAAACACATACCACACCTCTTTTGCATCTAAGTATGGTTCCTTTTTTTACTAACTTATACTTTTCATTATCTTCCCCATGGTCAATAAAACATCAAGTGTACAACATACAAATAAGTGTAAACCATAGTGCACACACATCACCATGTCATGACATAACATCTTATATCATAAAAATGAGTACAAATCATCTCATGATGTAATAATATCATACTCATGTATGCAACTAATGCATATGAATCATTTAACTTCTAGCCGATCAGACTTTTCTTAGCGTCTTAAGCACTTCATATCATCGAGCTCAATTCATCTAGAGCTCATATCATCGGGAGGCCATGCTTATGCGTTATTTGCATCTAAAGCAATTATTCATCTTCCTTTCATCTAGCCTCAAATTATCTAGAGCTCATATCATCGGGAGGTGTTGCTTACGCGTTATTTAGCATCTAAAGCATATATTCATCTTTCCTCAACTGGAATACGAGATATGCTTACGCTTTTTCCATCTTGTCTATCTGCATCTTAACATTTTATGGCATGTAAATACATGTTTAGTGAGCTTAATACTTTTGATTCATCTATGGATTATCAATCCATTTACATACCTCTTGCACACTTCATCATGTTGAAACTATATTACATTGCATCTTCATGCCATTTCATAACATAATCTGATTCGCATCCATGCCATGTATATCTTTCAAAGATCATCTAACTAATGGTAAACATTAGTACATGGCTTAATTACAATAATACATTAATAATCAATTCATTATCATAAGAATTGATCATGTTAAATTAAACTTTAATAATCAAACGTTTATTCTTCAGGCCATTGTCTATCCATTGCTCAAACGATTGGCTCTTGGCATAACATAAAAGTTATAAGACTATGTCTTATCTTTCTAATGCTTCAAGAATAATCTCATTTAGATTTTTATAAGTTAAGTTATGGTCGAATACTGAAGCATGTTTAACCTAACCCCTAAAATTGCCAAATCCAAATTTTCGTATTAAACCATGGCATATCAATTCTATGACAATAACAAATATGTCACTTATGGATCAATTAAAGCTCCCCTTAATAGTCTTTAACATCTTAAAGAAAGGGAAAACCTCACTCCCATGATCACATCCTTGCTATAACATTGTAAGTTAATGCAACAACACATCAACATTCTAATAGCAAACATTCAACACCATGTGGCCTCCAATTCTACAAGTTTTACCACAATCAACACAATACTTCATTTCTTCAATTAAACATAACAACTCATAAAACATAATGGCAATAACTTCATGTATAATGAATTCAAGGCAATAATAGCATTAATGAGTTCAACTACACATGCTCATCAAATAATCTATGCTTAAAGCCTTAATTTAAGGTTATTAAAATCTAAAAAACCCTAGCAATAATTCCTAATTCATGGGAGGTTCTTCCTTACTTTTTTAAAGAATTCCTCACCAAATCCTTTGCCTTTATCTTCTTTTACACCTTATTCCGACATATTAACATATACCTACATTACCTCAAATCTCAAATCACATCAAAACTAGGGGTTTTATCCTTACCTTAAAACCTTCAATTTGAAGATCCAAGGATCCTATCTGTTCTCCTTGAAAAATTATGCAAAACTCCTTTAAAACTTAGAGAGAGAAAGCTTGTTCCATGGAAGATTTGAGAGAAAATGGAAGAAAGGTTGAAGAAATGATATCTCTCTTGGCTTGAACGAATTTCCTCCATTTATAGGAAAATTTCATTAATTTTCCAAAATTATGCTATTGGCCCAATTATTTTAATTGTATAAATCATATGTCCTTAATTCTTCATATAAGAGCATTTGGTCATTTGGCACTAAACATAATATTACTTAATTATTGCCATAAATGCAATTAAGCCTACTCATCCTTGAATTTTGCAATGCTTATCCATAGGCAAAATGACTATTTTGCCCTAATACCCTTTTATGGATAATTGATTCTACAGTTCCAAATGAATTGACTATTTTTCTCTTTGTAGATTTTATGCTTTTTAACATAAAATTAACATCTAAAGGACTCTTTTGAGTTGGAAACATACCTTTAGCATCTTGGGTATTACAACAACTTCTCAAGCATAGTTGGAACCTACTTATGGGCTCCCAAGCAAGCACACCCCCATGAACTTAGTGGAACTACTGATCCATCAACAGCTGAAGAATGGATCAAGTAGTAGAGAGGGCAATGGCATTATTTACGATGACAGTAAGAAACGATTCGATATACCACTTATTTGAATTGGTGGGATTTAATGGAACAGACTCATAATATTACCGCTTCTTACTTGGGGTGATTTTAAAAGGTTGTTTGATGCAAAGTACAGGAAAGCAGATATGTTGTTTGTTAAGACTCAAGAGTTTGTGATCTGTAGCGAGGGAGTAAGACAGTTAAGGAGTATTCTACTCTCATTTGCTCCTGTTATGGTTAGTACTCTGTAACAACTGCTGTAAGCTAATACATGCATGCTAATAACAATAGAAAATGGGGCCCAAAATCTTTTTTTCATTAAGTCTATGTCTTTTATACACAAGAGTATTGTTTACAAAAAGTCATTTTAAAAGAAAAAACAGGGGAAACAGTGTAGCTATTGCTCCTCGCTTGCCGACGCCCCTCCGACTGCATCATCACCTAGATCCTGCATCCACAAAGGAAAATAACGGGGTGAGCACAAAATAATGCTCATAAGTAAAACCCTTATCTGTCTATCCCGTATGTATTACTCTTAATTCTTTCCTTATACTATTTTTTTCTATTTCTGTTTCTACTAAACGTCATGGCCTCATCTTACCGGAGGTACGGCAGGATGGCGTTACAACAGTACCATCTCACTCTCCATGACTATCGGGTGGAATTCACACAGTACCAACCCGTTCTTAGTGACTACCGAGTCGGGATCACGAAGCACCTACTCGGTTCTCGTAACTATCGGGTGGGAGACACCTAGACCTACCCATCCTCATGACTTTGTGGAACGATCACCAAGCATTAACCCGTCTCTATCACTGTGGGTGATGATCACAAAGCATCAACCCACTTCTAATAAATGTCGGATGATGATACAAAGCATCAACCCCTTCTCTAATGACTACCGGGTGGGATCACAAAGCATTCACCGTTTCTATACTTATGGGTGATGATCACAAAGCATGACCCATCTCTAAGGCTATTGGGTGGTGATCACAAAGCATCAACCCGATTCCCATAACATCGGGTGATGATCACAAAGCATCACCCATTTCTAATACTTTCTCATTCACTCTATTCTAGCACTTCTCATTCTCTTAACCTTAGAGTAGTTGCATACACCAAGTTCTACTCATAGAGTAAGGCATACACAAAGTTCCTACCCTTTCTTAGGTCCTCTCAATGCACAATTAATGCTATGGATGGTTCATCTCACTAATGCACTTATGAAATGCAACATGCAATGTTGCAAGAATTAAGGTTCACTAATCATACTCAAACCTCTATTAGGCATTTCATCAAACAACTCAAGTGCATAATAAAACTCTACTATAAACAAAATTCTAAATCTTCTCTAACCATCCAAAATGGGAGGAAGACCCTCACAAAGCACATAACCTGCCAAAGAAAACACTTCCAAAAGGGTTCCACAATACCCTTCAATTCCATCTCAAACTACCTTTCCAACCCACAACTCACTTCTTATATTTGAAAGGCATAACAATCCCAAAGCACTAGAAACTCTATTTAAGCCTCAATAACATGGCATATAACATGTATATCACATACTACATCATTGCTATCAAAAACTAATCAAGAAAATCTCAAATCTCAACTTGGGTGGGGTTTACTTACCTGTGGGGAGGACTCACTAAATCTTCCTTTCACTTGGTTGCTTGACTTTTTTTTCTCTACTCTTAACCCAAAGAACAAAAACCTAATATCAATATATACTAAAACTCACAAACGCTTCACAACCAAGTAAATCCTTACCTTAGGATGCCTTAGGGTGATGTTTCTATCCAAAACACTCCAAAGCCCTTTGAAACTCCTGATCAAAAGAAAGAGAAGTTGAGAGGAAGCAAGGGAGGAGGAATGGCGTTAGAGAGATGAATGAAGGGTTTTGAAATGTCTTAATTCCTTTTAAGATTATACACAAGCCTTCATTTTGCCCTTATCTTCTTTGGAATCTATCTATATCCTTTGATTCATTACAAACCAACCCCATAGCAAAAATATTCTCCATGAAAAATCCTTTCAATTTACTCCCCACTTTTCTACTAATTAGGGGTAGAATGGTCAAATTGCCCCTAGGGAAGAAAATATAAAACTTAAAAACATTTTGGTCGGCTGTCGCACGGGGGAGGAAACTTCTGTCCGCGGTGAAACTGTCCAGCAGCTTCCCCGTGGCTTCAACACCTCTTCGCCGCGGCGAAGATTCTTCTTGCCCCGGCGAAGCTTGGCACACTGAACTTCTCTATTTTCAACCAATTCGGGCAATTATTCAACACAACACTCAATCAAAGGTCAATCAAACAATATTACCAAGAAAACAACTCAAATAAGAGCAAAAAGAAGAAACAATAACTACGTACCTCAAATGGGGCGTACATACTCCTTTGGCAAGAATAGAAAGATTTGTAAATGGTTACACCTGAGATAGCCCGAGATGTTATGGGGGTGCTCAGCCTCCATAGACTTATGGTGAAGCTTTAACTCGAGCATTGCGAGCAAAAGTGTATTGTCAATAGAGTGTTCAGCAGACCAAACTGGTGGTTGTAGTAAATAATCCTCTTTCAGAGTCACAAAAGAGTAGTGATGAGCCTTTTCAATACCAGAGATATTAAGAATAAGAAGAACTTTTAGCCTCAGGTAAATAGAAGAATGGAAGGGTAAAATGCAATAGAGAAGAAAAAAAATCTCCCTTATGTTAGAAATGTGGTAGCAACATAAAGGGGAATGTCTAATGGGAAAAAATGTGTGCTTTAAATGCGAACAACCAGGGCATTTGGCTAGAGATTGTTGAAATCCTTGTCCCCTGGTAAATCAAATAATCGAAGGAGCTAATGCCAAAGTATTCACTGTCTCCCAAAGCCAAGCAGAATCCAACCCATCAGTAGTGAATGGTCAGTTATATTTCCACTATATCCATTATATGCTTTAATTGACCCGGGCTACCCATTCCTTTATTCCTATAGAGTTGTGAAAGATTAGGATTAAAGCTAATAAAATGGAACCAGTCTTAAGATAGAGTTGCCAAATGGAAAAGTGTAGTAACTAGTAAGGTTCTTTTGGGGGAAACAAGTTATTGATGGGAACAGTTAGAAGTTTACTTGATTATTTTATATACCCGATTTTGATATTATCCTGGGCATGGTTTCCTAGGTAGGTATGGAGCAGAGATAAACTATTGCAAGAAAGGGTAGATTTAATTTAGATAATGGGGATAAGTTTAATTTTAGAAAGGGTCACGTACTAGTGGTATGATAAGTGCCATCAAATCGAGAAAGATGTTGAGAAAAGATGTACGGGATATAAACTCCTGTAGTGAATAAGGCAAAGACTCCAAGCCCTACTGTGTGTGATGTACCCATAGTTCGGGAATTTGCAGATGTATTTTGATAATCCGAGGATTATACTAGTTTATTTAAGCTTTTAGGCCGGATTTTAGAATTCTAGTCTATTTTTGCCTGAATTGATACTTAATTCTTACATTTCGTGTTTTAGGTAAAAATGGAAATTTTGAGCGAATAAAGGTAGATTTGGAGTTTTTGGACTCAGAAGCATGCGGAGGGGAATTCTAGAATTTCAGAATTCTTCAGGAGCTTCACCGCGGTGAAGGTTGTTCTTCGCTTCACCGCGGCGAAATGGGCCAGTGACGCACCAGATTCAGATTCTTTCTTCGCCGCGGTGAAGTCTGCGTACTCCACTTTTTCTAAAATGCAGACTTTCATGTTTAGGCTGAGTTATATTATTTTGGGCGAGGTATAAAAGAGGGACTTAGTCTATTTGTCTAGGGCGTTCGTGGAGTGATAGAGAGAGTTTTCACATATTTGCATATTGATTTTGAGTGATTTTGGATAACAAGGTGGAAGATTCAAGGAAACAGTGGATTCATCAAATGGGGGATTCTTTCCTTTCCTTTTGTATCCATATGTTAAACCTGGAGTTTTTCATTTCTTCTAATTGTTTTATTGATTTAGCCATGAACTAACCTATTTGGGTTAGGGTTTGATGTAGTTCGGATTCTAATGGGTTAGAAAATGGATGATTATTAATTTATATGATGTTGCTTTGATGTGTGATATTCTGTATTATTGTTTGATGTGATGAACATGATGAGATCGGAGATAATTTATGTTAAGCGTCTTGGGTAATCACCGTTGTATTATTGGAGCTAGAGATAGATTCAAGAACCGATGATAATCAATCTAGGATTCTTGTGCTTAATGAACTTAGATTTATTAACTTTCATTTGTTGGGTGCGGAAGGTTAATAAGGAAGAGTAGGACAACATAGCCTGAGAAGGTATGTTGGACACTTTAGAGAGTTCGATTTACAATCAATGCATGAGAATTTGAATTTAGTTTAATTCTTAAAGTTAACCCATAGAGTCCGAATGAAGTCAAAACCCTACCCATTTGTTTGAATTGATTTTATCCCATTAAATCTTGCTTCCATAGTTTAAGTTTATTTAGTAAAATTTGTTTAATCATGTTTTAATTGCTCCCTTTAATCCAAAAAGAATTCGATTTCTTCAACTGAGAACAGTAGAAACTTAGTGCTTAGCACAATCCTTGGGGAGACGATACTCACTCATCATTATATTACTTGTGCAATTAGTATACTTGCTACATATTGCATGTTGTAGGAAACACGCATCAAGTTTTGGCGCCATTGCGGGGATTGAGTTTTAAGTAACATTGAGTTTTTCTATAGTTAGCTAGATTGAAGTTTTAATTTTTGTTTTAAATTTTCTTAGTTTGTGATCTCACTTTCTTCATTAATTCTGTGCAGTTTATGCGAAGAGCGAGACATCATCCAGTGGTTCCTATCGATCTTGAGATGATGAGAGAACCGCCCGACGACTTAATAGAGAGAGAAGAGAAAAAGAGGACATAGTGTGGAAATAGAAGAGAAGTTGTTGAAATGGTAGAACCAAGAACAAGACATTAAGGGAATTCTCAGTTCCCACGGTTAATTGCAGTGGGTCGAGTATTGCTAGGCTCCAGTGCAAGCAACAAACTTTGAGATTAAGCTGACAATCATTCAGATGATCCAGTCGGTAAGGTTTAATGGAGATTGAAGGAAGATCCGAATCAGCTATTGCAAATTTCTTGGAAATTTGTGACACCTTCACGTTGAACGGAGTGTCAGATGACGATATTAGGTGAGGTTATCCCATTCTCATTAGGGATAAAGCTAAGGGGTGGTAATGGCACTACCACAAGGACTATCACAACTTGGAATGATCTAGCACAGAAGTTCCTAACTAAGTCTTCCCTCCAGCAAAATAAGCAAAACTGAGAAATGATATCACATCATTTTCAAGAGGAATTTGAGTCATTATATGAGGCTTGAGGAGGGTACAAGGAATTGATGAGGAAATGTCCACACCATGGGTTGCTAGTTTGGCTTCAGTCCAAACCATGGGTAACATGCAAACCATGGTGGATGCAACATCAAGAGGAACTTTGTAGAAAAGACACCAGAGGAGGCTTATGAGTTGCTAGAGGTTTTGGCAAGCAACAACTATCAAAGACCAAATGAGAGAGAATACCAGAAAATCGCGGGTCTTCATGAAGTTGATGCTTTCACAACACTCTCAGCCCAACTCACAGCACTTTAGAAGCAGTTGGGAGTAGCAGGAAACTCTATTCAAGCACCTCAACTAACTTGTGATTTTTGTGCAGGGAACCATGTGAGCAGTGACGTCAAGTGGGGAACACATTTGCTTCGTCATCTTCATAACGGAGCAAGTGAACTACTTGGCAGGAAATCAGAGGCAACCAAACAACCCGTATTCCAAACATACAATCTGGGGTAGAGAAAAATCCAAATATGGCTTGGGGCAATCAGACACGAAAAATACAATGGAACCAAGGACAGTGCCGAAAAACAACCAGGGGTGAATAATCAACGGGAGATCCAAGAGTGACAAAGTTGGAAGACATGTTTGGGAAATTTATGCGGAGACAGGGATTTAGAATGAGACGAGGACGAATTTTAGAAATCAAGGGGCGTCCATTCGGAATCTGGGTATAGATGGGCCAATTGGCCGAAAAGCTTAATGAAGAACGCAGGGTTCCTTACAAATAATATAGTCACTAACCCAGTGAGCAAGTAAATGCAATTTCGTTGAGAGTGGGAGAGTTTTAGAAGAGGTGAAAAATCAAGGAAAGAGGAACTTCATCAAAACAAAATGAAGAATTGTGGGAAGTTGATGAGAAATCATTGCTGAAGAGAAACCACCCAGCCCAGGAAAGATGACAGAAGTACGAAGAGGGGAAAAAGAAAAAGAAAGAGAAATTGCCCTTCCGAGTACCACCAGAGTTAGCGCATCACATACCACCAGTTCTTTTCCTCAAAGACTCAGAAAAGAAAATCAGGATAAGTAGTTTATTAAATTCCTTGATGTTTTTAAGAAACTGCATATAACATTCCTTTGCAGATGCTTGCAGCAGATGCCGAGCTATGCGAAGTTCTTTAAGGAAATCCATCGAACAAAAGGAAGCTAGAAGATGAGGAAACGGTGATGCTTACGGAGGAGTGCAGTGCCATTCCAGAAGAAGTTACCCCCAAAGCTCAAAGATCCAAGGAGTTTTACGATTCCTTGCACTATAGGGAATATCACCTTTGATCGAGTTTTATGTGACCTAGGTGCTAGCATTAACCTTATGCCTTTTCATTTTCAGGAAACTAGGAATTGGTGAAGTAAAGCCGACAACCATATGCTTGCACTTGCAGATCGATCAATAAAGCATCCTAGGGGCATTGTGGAGGATGGTGGTTAAGGTGGACAAGTTTATTTTTCCTGCGGATTTCTTTGTGTTGGATATGGATGAAGACAAAGAGATTCTCTTATCCTGGGACGACCATTTCTGGCGACCGGAAGAGCTTTAATCGACATTCAAAAAGGGAAGTTGATCATGAGGATGAAGATGAAGAAATAACGTTAACGTCCTTGAATCAACGAGAGCTCCACCTAAACAAGAGTCGTGTTGAAAATCGATATGGTGGACCAGGCAAAGAGTGAAACCTTCAACTGGACAACCTATAGTGGAAATTAAGAGCTACATTGTCAAACCGAATCAATTCGAGAGTGAGGACCATAACAAAAGGGTGGCACAAAATTTGAGATAAGCCACAGTCGAGATTGTGTTTTCACAAGGAAAGGATCTCT
Source organism: Pistacia vera (assembly GCF_008641045.1). Taxonomy (NCBI): domain Eukaryota; kingdom Viridiplantae; phylum Streptophyta; class Magnoliopsida; order Sapindales; family Anacardiaceae; genus Pistacia; species Pistacia vera. Next base: position 35,039 of record NW_022195284.1, read on the forward strand.
CCAGCTCAAAAAGGGTGAAGGAAAGTCAAGAAAACGGAACACAGTCGGTGAGAAGAGTCGAACACCAAAGTAATGACCAAGGGATGGAAATGGTGGTGAAACTCTCTATAAGACCACTGTGTGAAAAAGATCATCAGCAAAAGAGCTCGAGCACAAGGGAAGTTAAGGGATGTGATGTACTTGGATAGTCCAAACTGTGTGAAAATTGAGAGAGTCTAGCTTACCGACTATAAAACAGCGCTTTTTGGAGGCAACCCAAGTGTTTTAATTTTTTGTTCTTCTATTTTTATTTCAGTGTGTTGAATGTTTTGTCTTTTTAATTTTGTGTTTTTGGGTGTTTCAGGTGAATTTTTCAGCTAAGCACGAAAGGAAAATATCTAGACTTCGCCGGGGCAAAGCACATTGAGTAAAAATTAAATTCTGAAAAGTCCCAGAATTCGCCGCAGAAAGATTGTTCTTTGACGGGTGAAGCAACTGAAAATTTGTGATAGCTACTGTATTTATCGCCTCGGCGAAGAAGGTTGGACATAAATTTTCTAAGGAAATTAGCCGCGGCGAAGATTTTTTCTGGTCGCGGCGATTGCCACTGTATTTTTTTGCCCGGTGAAGTGTTTTTCTTCACGTGGCGAAAACCTGGGTTTAAATTCGTGTTCATGAACGAGAAACTTAGCCGCGGCGAAGTTTGTTCTTCGTCGAGGCGAAACCTGGGTTTCCAATTAGGGTTCATAAACGAAGAACTTGCCGCGGCGAAGCTTGTTCTCGCTGCGGCGAAGATGTTTTCTATATAAACTTGCTTTGGCTTTTCATTTTCCATGAGTTTTTTTCAATATTTTTGAGAGAAAAATTTCCAATCTCAATCCTTTGCCTCCAAGTTCTTTCCCAACCAAAGTTTTCACTCCTTAACCTTCCTAAACACCAAAACAAACTCATTTCAACAACAAATTTTTCGAAAATTTCAAGTTCAAGAAATTTGGGGCTTTCCAATTGGGTTGACTCTGAGTAATTGGTGGCGAATAATCCTTCATATTGGTAAGATCTCAAGTTCCCTAAACACATTTTCGCAAAATTTCAAGTAAGTTGTAGATTTGAGAATTATTTTTGTTGAATTGCGAATTTTGTGAGTTGGATTTTGTTGAAAAAGGATTATTGTGCGTGTTGTGATTTCGAGAAGTGTGGGTGTTGAATTTTTGGAGAGTGTTGTTGAATTGGAGGAATCGAAGTTTGGGGGTCTAATTGCAGATTTTTGGAAGTGTGTTCATTTTCTTTTTCAGGTTGAATGTGTTGTGTGGGGAACCTAGGCTTGAATTTTGGGTGTGTGTGTGAATTGGATTATAGGAAATAGCACCCAAAATTAAGTTGCCATACAAAGGAAAGGGAAAGGAAAGAAAGTGGATAGCGTTTTTGTGAATGAAAAGGCCTAGAAATGATATCAAGGGGCTATCCAAAGAAGAGATAAGGGCTTTATTCCTTAGCGCGGATTGACCGCGAGTCAGGTGTTGGATTGGAGTCGAGGGAGACGTGGGAACTGTTCATGAGTGCTCCTGCACAACCGACTATAGAGCCGCTAGAAGGGAGTTTTATGCCAACCTCCCGGATTGTGAAAAGGGTTCTGCATTTGTAAGAGGGGTTGTGTGCCGTTTACAGCAGATGAGATCAATAAGTTTTACAACCTGCCGGATTTGATCAAGATGAGTATGGAGGTTTAGGGGGACACAGTTTGAGGATAGTATCATTCCGCCAGTCATTGCAAAACTGGATGCAACTTGGTCAGTGTCGAGAAACAAAAGAAGACCATTAAGGAACTTCTTTGACACCGATTGCTTGAGTGTGGCAGTTTTTGTTAGTGCGAAGTTGATGCTGGAAACGCACTATAGCACAGTAACTTACGAAAAAGCATTACTGCTTTATTCCATTGCCACAGGAGAGTATCGATGTGGGAAGAATTACTTTAACAACATTCAACATGCCGCCAAACTAGGGCGATCAAGTATTCTTTCCCACATCTCATCACCGGTTTGTGCATTAAAGTTGGAGCCAAGGTAGGAGATGATGAGCAACCTATTCATGCTGCCCTTATCCTCAATTCAGATTATTTTTAGAAGCATCTTGAACGTCCAGAAGCTGATCAACCAAGGGCAGGAACAAAATGGCAGAGAACACACAAGGCCCTGTCACATCCTCCAGCTCCACAGCTACACAGAAGAGAGATGATGTGCAGCAGATGATGGGTTTGATGAAATGGATGAAAAAAGTCAGGATGTGGTTTTGAGCAGACCACATGATGTATGAGATGCAGAAAAGTAGCTTTAAAAAGATCAACGTTGACACTTCAGGATTCTAATGGGCCGATTGCGATTCAGATGAGGGGATGGGCTCTGAATCAGAAAAGGAAGAGAGGAAGACGAGGGCGGCGAAGAATGAGCACCAGAACACCTGTGTTGTTGTCTATTTTCATTTGTTTAGTTGAATTGGTTTTCATTTCAACATTAAACTCAGCTCTATTTTTTGTTTTGGATTGTGTAGTTGTTTTAGTTGTTTCATTTCTTTTAAGTTGTAGTTGCTGCAAGGACGAGATTAGGATGTAATATTTTCAATAGTTTTTGAATTTTGCTAACACAAGGACACCGTAGTTCTTTTGTTTTGACAGATGTTGGGTGATGACAAAGTGTGCAATGTGGAGCGACACTTCACAAATATCAGGGAACTATCTCGTACCTTTGTTATTTTTTTATTTTCTATTCCTAGTTATGCGTAATGGGACATTGGGGACAATGTCATCTTTTGTTGGGGGGTAGGAAAATTAGAAATTTTTTATTTTGTTGATGTTATTTTTGGTTGATTGTTTTGCCGATGATGAATTGTATAAATCAATGATGCGAATTGGATTGTGCAATTTTATTGTTGAGAAATGTTAAGCATTGCTTCAAGTTTAGGTTTATGACTGAATTTTGATTGAGGTTTGTTGAGGGGTTCACACCATTTTCATTTTTTTTTTTCGATGCTTAGATTCATTTTATGTACTTAGGTAAAGTTTGATAATGTTGGTGGACCTAGAACCTAGTGGAGAAGTGCTTGAGGCGAAATTCTAGGATTAGATTGTTGAGGAAATGATTTAGGCATTTTTTTTTTTTTTTGGAATGTTTGAGCCTTTCTAGCCGACCCAGGAATGAAATGTCCTAGTCACCGTTTGCTGTATGACAATATTGCTTCATTTTTCTTGGCTAACCAAAAATTGTCCGATCCTTGTACCCTAAACACTCTGTCGTACCCTTAGGAGAATTCGATCCTAATGCAAACCACAAGAAAGGGAAGGAGTACGAATTGACAAAAGAATAGTTTGGGGGTTGTAAGAAGGGAAATAAAATAAAAGAGGTAGTTCACCTCCGTTCAATGGAGTGTCTCGGTTATATAAATTCTTTGTTGCTTAAAAAAAAAAAAAAAAAAAAAATTCTTTTGCCAAGTTGAAGGGTATATCGGCTGGAAACCAGTAATGCCTTAAAAACTGCTTAGCAGTACTTGGCAACCTCTGGTTTAACAACGCCACGTACACCTTCGACCCACGCATTTATGGTTTCAGAAATAAGAAAGACACAAGTTTGAGGGGTGTAAATTAATGGATCGCTGATTGGTGGGTGAGAAGAAATGGAGTTCGATTTGATTTGAGTGTTTGCATGAGGAAAACCAGTTCTCTTACTTTGTATTTCCTATCCTTTTTCTTGGAACCCACTTCCGCGACTAACGTTACAAGCTTATAAAGACTGCTGATTCTTATCTTTGTCTAGTCTCATTAGCGGAGAGTGTTCGATATTTAGGCTTATGGAGTCTGCCACCATTTGATAAACTTTGCATTCCTGCATAAAATAATCTGGGAAGTCAGAAGGGGATTGAAGTGGGGTTACCTACTCGGGGGACCAATGAGAAAGAAAGTCGATGCAACTTTAACTTCTTGGAGTGTTAAACATTTTTCTTTAATAATTTTGCAACAGCTTTGGATTGGTATAAATTCTAGGCAATTGTTTTGTGAGTCGAGTCTTTTGTTTTTATTTTAATTTGTGTCATATGTTGTTTGTGTTTGTACGTTTGTGTTTATTTCTGTTATCTTGTTCTGTACCTGATGCTCGGGGACGAGCATCACCTTAGTTTGGGGGTATTGTGAATCGAGGATTATACTAGTTTATTTAAGCTTTTAGGCCGGATTTTAGATACTTCTTAGTCTATTTTTGCCTGAATTGATACTTAATTCCTTACATTTCGTGTTTCAGGTAAAAATGGAAATTTTGATGAATAAGGTAGATTTGGAGTTTGGACTCAGAAGCACGCGGAGGGCAATTCTGGAATTTCAGAATTTCAGGAAGCTTCGCCGCGGCGAAGGTTGTTCTTCGCCTTCGTCGCGGCGAAATGGGCCAGTGACGCACAGATTCAGATTCTTTCTTCGCCGCGTGAAGTCTGCGTACTCCACTTTTTCTAAAATGCAGACTTTCATGTTTAGGCGGTGATATATTATTTGGGCGAGGTATAAAAGAGGGACTTAGTCTATTTGTCTAGGGCGTTCGTGTGGAGTGATAGAGAGAGTTTTTCAACATTATTTCATATTGATTTTGAGTGATTTGGATTAACAAGGTTGGAAGATTCGAGGAAACCAGTGGATTATCAAATTGGGGAGATTCTTCCTTTCTTTTGTATCCATTATGTTAAACCTGGAGTTTTTCATTCTTTAATGTTTTATTGATTTAGCCATGAACTAACCTATTTTGGGTTAGGGTTTTGATGTAGTTCAGATTCTAATGGGCTAGAAAATAGATGATTATTAATTTAATATGATGTGCTTGATTGTGTGATTATTCTGCCTTTATGTTTGTTTGTGATGAAACTGATGAGATCGAGAGTAATTTATGTTAAGCTCTTGGGTAATCACTGTTGTTTATTGGATGCTAGAGATAGATTCAAGAACCGATGAAATCAATCTAGGATTCTTGTGCTTAAGAACTTAGATTTATTAACTTTCTTTTGTTGGGTGCAGAAGGTTAATAGGGAAGAGTAGGACAACATAGCCTGAGAATGTTGGACACTTAGAGAGTTCGATTTACAATCAATGCATGAGAATTTGATTTAGTTTAATTCTTAAAGTTTAACCCATAGAGTCTGAATGAAGTCAAAACCCTACCCGTTTGTTTGAATTGATATCCGTTAAAATCTTGCTCCATAGTTTAAGTTTATTTTAGTAAATTTTGTTTTAATCATAGTTTAATTGCTCCTTTTAATCCAAAAAGAATCGATTTCTTCAACTTGAGAACGGTAGAAAATTAGTGCTTAGCAACAACTCTCGTGGGAACGATACTACCATCACTTATATTACTTGTGCGATTAGTATACTTGGTACATATTGCAGTTGTAGGAAACTCGCATCATATTCTAGGGAATTACTAGGTGTACCTCCAGAAGGGAAGTAGAAGTTGTATAGAGTTGGCTCCAAGTACTACACCCATTTCAAAAGCTTCATAGAGAATGGCTCTAGTAGAAACAAGAGTTAAAGAAGCAAATCAGGAGTTATTAGATAAAGGTTTTATCAAACAAGTCATTCACCATGGGGTGCTCTAATTCTGTTTGTCAAGAGATGATGGATCCCTTCGGATGTGCATAGATTACTGGGAACTGAATAAGTTGATAGTGAAGAATAAATATCCATTGTCATATTGATGACTTATTTGATCGTTGAGAGGGCGTCGGTGTTCTTTAAAATGATTTGAGGTTAAGCTACTATCAAGTCAAAATTACAAAGAATGGCATTCAGAAAACTGCATTTCGAACAGGTATGGACACTATGAATTTGTTGTGATGCCTTTCGGGTTGACCAATGCAACAACAATATTTAAAGACTTGATGAGTAGGGTTTTCCATGACTGCCTAGGAGTTTTTGTGGGATTTATAGATGATATCTTGGTCTACTCCAAAACAAATGAAGAACATGAACAACATTTGAGGTTTGTATTGCGAGATTAAAGGAGAAGCAATTGTTGCCAAGTTCTCCAAATGTGAGTTTTGGTTGGATTGGGTAATGTTTCTTGGTCATGTGGTTCCAAGGAAGGCATATCAATGGATCCTAGTAAGGTAATGGCAATGCTTGAATGGAAAAGGCCAAAACTGTGAAGAAGGTGAGAGGTTTTCTAGGCTTGGTTGAGTATTACAGAAAATTTGTGCAAGGGTTTGCTAAACTTGCTTGCCACTCACTGCACTACCAAGAAGGAGACTCTATTTTAGTGGATAGATTTATGTGAGCAAAGTTTCTAGGAGTTAAAGAGGAGATTGACCAAGCTCCCATTTTAGCTTTGCCCAAGAAGGGTATTGATTATGACATTTATACTGATGCTCATAGTAGTCTTAGGGCAGTATTAATGCAAAATGAGAAGGTGAACCCAATGCCTCAAGACATCTGAAAGATTATAAACTGAGGTACCCTGCACGTGATTTAGAATTAGAAGCAAGGTGTTTGCCTTAAAAACCTGGCGTCATTATCTAATGGTGTCAAGAGTAATATTTACACAGACCACAAGAGTTTAAAGTATTTCTTCATTTAGAAAAAGTTGAATTGAGGCAGAGAAGTGGTTAAAGTTAGTCAAAAATCTACTTCTATGAAATCAAGTACCATTTGGGAAAAACTAAGTGTAGCAGATGCCTTAAGTTGAAAAGTTCCTCTATTCAAATCACGGTACAAAAAGAGTTGCAACGAGAAATCCTTAGGGAGCAAATTGAGGTTGTAATTGGAGGATGTACTAGATCAGAAATCAAATCTGCTTAACGCAGAATGACTACTTCAAAAGTGCTTCTAATTTCTTAATTTACCTTTTAGCCTACTAATCTATGATTGATTCCAAGTATGGAAATGATGCTTAAAGGGTTTTGAAGTATGTTTTAATGAGTGATCTTTATGATTATTTAATGATTGTATAAGCATATATAGTTGATGTAATGAATGACCATGGAGGTTATGTGTAATATGTTATGTATTACCTAATTATGAGCTTGTGTATGTATAAACAAGCCTAAGTATGATATGTTCTATGAATATGTTATGAATCCACAAAATGGTTATGATGAAATGATATGTTCATATATGGAAAGTGTATGTTTTTTTGAAGAATAAAGCATGTCAAGCATATTAATGATGAAAAAGGGGGTCTTGATCCCAAGTTTGAGCAAAATGCTTCCAAGGTACATAGACATGTATTTTTGTGAAGGAAAATGATTTGTAAATTTTATGGAAGATGTTGGCATGTTATGGGGAACCTGAGCTCACTCATGCACATGTCTAGACCCAAAGAAATGAACAGTCCATAGCATGCATGACCATGGGGACTGTGTTATAAGTTAAGGTTAGCTCATTGGCCAAAGGTTCCATAATCCATGCCTCAGCTTAGTCCGATTGGTAGACAGTAAAAGGTTTTTAAAGAAAAAATGTATTTATACATGCATGACATTGATGTGCATTATTCATGAACATTAAAGGAAAACATTGCATGAATTATATTATGCCTTATGATATGGATTGAATATGCTATGTTATATTACTTTTATGTTATTAATGTTTGGTTCATGTACAAGTAAATAAGATGCTTCCTAATTTTAAGAATGTTACATAGGGTTAAATGATCGATACCCTTACTGAGTGATTAGCACTCATTTCCCTAGTTTCCATGTTTTGCAGGTAATGGTTAAAGCGGTAACGACGAGCGGCGATCAAGGAGGCTTAGGGCATGCATGTTTTTGTTCTAACTAAACTTATGGTGTTATATAAAGGATGTTGCTTTTGAATTTTAATGTATATAGTTTAATGTTTATAATCTAAGTTTTATGAAATAGTAAATATGTTTTGCTTATAAATGATGGGAGATATTTTATATGCTTCCGCTAATAAAACAATTGATGTTGTTGTTTTCGTTAAACCATATTTTTCGTATATAGTCATGTCTTGATAGGTTGATTAAGAAAGTAATATAAATGAGAGAAGAAGTTTTTATTTATTTATTTATTTTCATATAGTACATATTTGTAACCAGGATTTACATTTTAAAACACACAACCTTCCAGGCGTGAATTCTCTAATTTTCCATCCTAATGGAATACTTAGAGGGTACCCAGCTGGAGGGGGGTGTTACAGTCAAATGGGTCCAAGACTTTGTCCTTATGAAGTCTTGCAATGCGAGTCTGGTTCACATGACCAAGTCTACAATGCCAAAGATAAGTTTGGTTTAAATCGCATCGCTTGGCTTTCTTGTTTTCAAGACTAAGAATTTCCTTGTTATATAAATCAAGAACATAAATACTATTATGTAATCTAGCAGTTCCATAATGAATACCATTCAAACTAAAAGACAACTATCCATTAGCAATCTCAAAACGATATCCATATTCGTCCAAAGTGGACACAAAAAGAATATTTCTTGAAACAGTAGGAACATAATAACAGTTCTTAAGTTTTATGATAAGGCCTGAAGGCAACGATAAATTATAAACCTTTATGGTCAATGCAGCAACCACCGCTCCATTTCCAACATGTAGGTCCACCTCCCTTCAACCAAGAACTCCACTTTGTCGTAGTCCTTGCACGTTGGTACAAATGTGAGAATAACCACATCTAGTGTTAATGACCCAAGACGTAATAGGAGATAAATTTATCTCAATCGTAAACATACTTGAAGAAGAAGATGCATTATTCTTCTTGCTTGCCAGGAAGGCCTTGCAATGTTTCCTTTAGTGGCTGGGATTTCCACTGTTAGAACAAACGCCTTTCCTTTCCACAATAGTTTCTTCCAACGACTTCTAAGCCTTTCCATTTATGGTTGAGTCAGCTTCAACTAACGTCAATGTCTTAGACATTTTCATGCCTAACTCATTAGCCTCCAACATATCCAGAAGCTTAGAGAGGGTATTCTTTTCATCATTCTCAATGAAGTCATGGACAAATTGAGAATAAGAATCTAGCAAAGACTGTAATGTTAGGTCTATTGCTAAATCATTAAGTCCACATCCCAAAATCTCAAATGTGTTCATGTACTCTGTCAACTTGAGTATATGATTGCCAATTTTGGTACCGTCTTCCATCTTGCATCTGAATAATGACTATGACACCGTGTATTTCTTATTTCGGGGAGTATAAATTATGGTAGGTAAGTACATATCCTGATACTACAGTCACAGTAATGGTGTCATTAATGCTAACACAATGTACCTTGTCATCTCGACGTTAGCATCATGTGTACACTTCATAAAAACGTACCCAGTTTATTGGATGGAACTATTAGTAGGCTCTGGTGACAAAGCCTGATGGATGGTGTATAATGAGTCATTAGGACTTACGTATATGTTACACTTCTATATTAATAATGAATTCTTACCATCAAACTATTTCCTAGTTCGATGATTTATCGTAGTGATGACAGATTCATTTTTAAGTGACACTATTTAAGTGAACTTAAAATTAGATTTTTATAGTAACAACAAATACAAACACTCCTAAAAATAACTTGTGATATTTCCTAGAGAGAGAGGGTTTTCACACAAACCGTAGCTACCCTTCTTTTTCTTCAGGCCAAAGTCCAATCTAGCAATTGGAGAGTTTTCTTGATCATTCTGGAGATTCCTTATGTGGATACCTTAAGTGCAATTCTATTCTTGAATTCAAAGTTGCCTAGAGATTAGAGGATTTATGAGTTACATTGGACACAAATGAAGAGTAATCAAAATTTGTTAGGGGTGTATTTGTAAACTTGTAAGGTATTTTTGTCATTTTTTAACTAATAGGGGGTAATTATTTTTTACAGGGTACCCGGAAAGGAACCGGAACTTGCATTTTAGGTTTCGGTTCCTTAAATTAAGAACCTGCACTGTGCGGTTCCGGTTTTGGTTCCTATTCCGATTCCTTTTTTTGGGAACTTGCACTGTGCGGTTCTGGTTCCGGTTCCTCTGAAAAATGCGGGTACTTGGAATCGCTCACCCCTACCCAGTTGCTTCTAACTTGATTATCCTTTTATCTCTTATATGACCTAATCGATGATGCCAAAGTAATTTTGAATTAATTTCATTTCGAGATCTCTTATTTGTAATGTATTCATTATGTCATAATCATTCATTACCAAAACATAGAAACCATTTGTATTAATTGCTTTGCCAACTAATTCATTTCCAAAATAAATTAGACATTCATTTCCATTAAACTGTATCTTGTAACCAAATTTACATAAAACAGATATAGAAATGAGATTTCTAGTTGCTTTGGCAAATACAAAGTTCTGTACAAATACAAAATGTGTCCCTGATGGTAATGTCAAATGGCAAGTCCCCACTGCCTCGGCCGCAACTTTTGCTCCATTTGCCATCTTCAAAATTACTTCACCTTTTAACTGTGCAAAACTATTTCATAGTGCCTGCAATGAAACACAAATGTATGATGTAGCAGCTGAATCTAATATCCAGGAATGATCATTTGAACTAACATTTAATTCAAATTCTATAACATAAGAATGGAACATACCTACTGAGCTTTTCAAGCTCTTCAGATAAAGAGCACAATTCCTCTTCCAATGTCATCTTTCTTGCAGTGGAAACACTGGCCTTTATCATTGACCTTTTCTTTGCCCTTCTCAGTCTTAGAAGCATCCTTCTTAAAAGGCCTTTTCGTGGTCCAACTTTTGGACCTTCTTTTGCTTCCATTGCTTCTTCTTAGTCTTACTAGAAGAAGTTGTAAAAACATCCTCTTGCCCCTTTCCTTTCTTCCCTGTTATTAGAATTGTTGAATTCATTCGACAGTTCTACAAGAGTGTGCCCAATCCTATGAGATTATAATTTGTGATGAGGGCTTGAAACTTGGTGGAAGGGATTGCAGAATCAAATTCACCCCAAGACTGGTGGCATCACAATCTCAAGTGTACACAATTGCCCTATAATATTACTCATTTTCATAACATGATCATCTGGGGCAACTCTCTCCCTAAGCCTCATTGTGAATAGTGTCGAACACAATTCGTATTGTTTCACCACTGAGTTCTCACCACACAACTCTTGTAAATCGATCATTATCTCATTTGCATTTCCATCTTTTCATGCAACCTGGAGCTTAGCATTCATTGATGCTAGCATGTAGGTTCGAGCTCGTAAGTCATCCTCCTACCATTTACCAAAAACTTCCTTTTCTTCGGTGTGGCATCAGAGAAAAGAAAGTGGAAGGGGTGCTTCCAAGACATACCCCGGCCTTTTCGGAATTGAGAATAATTCTCAATCCTTAACCAATTATTAAAATTAGGTCTGATCAGCATGTTGTTATCGAGAATCCTCAAGAGCAAGTTATTGCTCATTTTCGTTAACTAAATATCACAAAATACCGAAAGAGACTGCAAGAAAATATAAGTTTTATTAGTGTCTTGTAAATTCAAACCCTTTATGTAGTAAACGGTCCCATACACGCAATGGAAACAAAAAATAATTCAGGGATCGTTTACATGAGCCAAGATCAAGGGTATAATTTTACAATTCATATTAAATAAAATTGCAGAAAAATAAATCTGAGTTTAAAGAAAAACAACGCACGTTGGAGGCTCCTCCAAATTTGTCGACAATGTTTTGCTACCGATCCAAGTGTAGGATCGAACCTGCGTAGTTCACACGAAGACAATCTCAAAAAGAACCAAAGAGGGATTTGCTAGATCTTTTGGCTTCAAGATTAAGAAGAAAGCAAATCAATTGAATTGATTTTAGGCAAAAGATGTTTCTGCCGTGGAGTGTTTGAGGGGCTGTGTGTGTTTTAATTTAGAAGAAATCAATAATTAATCAATAAACACAACACTTTTCTTTTTATAGTTAATCAATTTGCCCTAATCCCATACGGAATAGGCTTGGGCTCCAACCAAAGCCCCATGTTGCCAAACACTCCCAATTAATATTTTATTTTCCATCATTATCTCAATAAATCAATTAATATATATCTATATATATAATATATATAATATTATATATATTATATATATATATATATTAACATTTAAATAATGATAATATATATTTAAATATGTGCGAACACACATTTAACGTAATTTCACTTATTTAATTTTCTAAAAAATTAAATAAAGGCTCGACCTCAGCAAATTTATTGCACTGTGAATACCATATACCCTTTGCCTTAAAAACGAAAGCCCTTCTTTCTTCTTGAGTCTTAAATTCTTCTATGTGTATGACCCATAGGCTCCTCATCATATCGAATGTATAGTATCGCGATTAACACCAATTAATCGTCTCACTAATACACAGACCAAGATTGGCCCCTAGCAAGGCATCATGGCCACCCGATAGATTCGGATTCAGCAAAGTAGCTACCTGTCAACGATATGGTTACCATGCAATTCGATCCTTTCATCATACGTATCTTGCGAGACGAGGCATAGAAATAGTGTCAACCTTCGGTTACTCTCGATATTATGTATTCAGTTCTGGACCAATGACTGTATTATAATCTGGATAGAGCAACAACTCAATCCCACTGAGCCACAGTTTTAACGTCATTGCCATATACTAAATGTGCCGTGAGATAACTTCTCCGTACCCGAGAGTGATGAATCCTCTGTCAATTCACCATAGTCTTTGATACATCATGATGCAGCAATCACCACCGTATTGACAGCTTTGAAAAGAACTGCATTAGGCTAGTGTCAAACTACACCAATCGGTGCACAAGGCGCTCCGGTGATCTCAAGTCTAAGGATCACAGACCACCATTCGTTAGAGGATTTATCCATAGACACTGGGGGTACCATCCATATGGAATCCTCTGGTGGGTCAGTACAGTGAACTTGCTGTGTAATGCTTACAGCAAGCACCCATGTGTTGCACCAGGTTGTCACCAAACAACCTGACAAGTGAGATCAGTCACTGTTTTGACGGGCGTTCAACACTATGATAGCCTTACGTATATGTGCCTTATTAAATATAGGTGTCGTCACACTATAGCCTGCCGTATATCTGTGCCCTTACTTCAGAATAATACTAGGGCTACGGACGTTTCTAGAATGGCCACCATATGTGCTCATAGGGTTCTCCCTATCAAGATTTGAAAAACTTGATACCCTCGTCACGGTTCTACCATTCTAAGGACATATATCCATACATATTGCAATAATAATGATTTACGGATATAGAATAAAGTGCCTTTTATTGATAATAACATTATTACAAAGAGTCAATTCTACAATAATTGATTGGCTCAGGCATCTACTCTAACACTTTAATGTTAATCTTTTAGCTCCCACTATTTTATTCAAATCCCATACTCCCCTAAATGATGATTTGGAAATTTCGTTGGAATAAATTTCTAGTGGGGAATCAAATTCTTATTAAATTTAATAAATCTCACATATAGAAATCTTGGTCTATTAATTTGACAAGTAGGAACTATTTCCTTTATATCACTTATAAGGTATGATTCAATCCTTGCCTTTAGTTTTTGGATACCCACATAATAGAAATCTTGGTACCCTATACTAGTTAATCCAACCCATTATGCTTTCTTAAATAGAATTCCCATTATACCCTTACATAATAGAAATCTTGGGTATTATGAAAATTTCTATCCAAGAACAAGACAACTGATTCATGTCATAAAACTAGCATCTCTCACATAATAGAAATCTTGGGATCTCTAATTTTATGCCAAAGAATAATTTGGCCCATAATGGAAGGGTTGGATATAATATTGTTGTTAGGGAGATTATAGGTTTAACCTTTGATTAAAAAATGTTTACATTTATCATACATTAATTCAAATGCATCATATAAATATAAAACATGGTGGGATGATCATGGGGTTTTGGAAAATACATCCTAATTAGGTAAACTATTCACCTAATTCTATTACTCCTTGTGGACTTCATCGGTGATGAATCGGATCCCATCCTCCGTTTGATCATACGATTACATAAACCAATTTAGGACACCAGGCCCGGATAACAAAGTAATAATAAAATTAATTATTTTCAAGCCATTGAAAGAATATTACATGCCCAAATATCAAATACTTTGGGAAAAATAAATAGACACCCATGATCATCCCCTAATTAATACATCCATCACATTAATAAATATTAATTCAATCAAGGGCATATAAAAAATTTTATGAAGCTGCAATATTTATAAAAAAGGACTTCATGTAATAAATACATAAAAGCATGCATGATTGAACAAAGGATACATGCATATTTTACTACCCTTAAACTTAAAATATCATTATATTATCCATCACATGAATATAAAGAATATATATATATTATATATATATTATAATATATATATATATATATATATATAATAGATTATATATATATATATTTATATATTATATATATATATATCCTAATTATTTCATTCATAAATGTATAAAATATGTCATGATTAAACCAAGGGTACATGCATAATTCATCACCATAATATTATAAAAAATATTATATTACCCATCACATTAAAAAATTTCTCACATCACATTTAATCAAATAAAATTAAAAATGTAAATCTATGCATCATGCAGACTTTTACTCAAAGATGAATCAACCAACTTGCATTCACACAATCTAAGTCAAATTCATTTATAGACTATTGTATCATATATACACTTTCAAATATGCATTTAAAATATATTATATTGAATCAGTTTTGACCGAATTCATCCCTTCTCAAAGTCATCAAATTTGCATCAAATATGCTTATATTACACATGCATGTATCATATGAATGAGACATATTCATATTTAACAAAAATGCATCAAGATGCAATAATCAAACATGCATGTACATATGACTTCAAGAACAAAAAATTTGTATTCTAAATATCAAAAATTCATAGAAGCATGTTAATAAGAATGATATTCACATATCCGTCATCATTTGTATTCAAAATACACAATAACTTCAACATGCATCTAAAGCAAAAACATATTCATGTCCAAACCAAGCCATTTTTCACCAAAAATGCTACATGCATGCATGAATTTAAACATGCTCTGATACCATTGTTGGGATTCATGCATTTTGAACATGGAAATTGAGAAAAATGTGATCAAGATGATGGACATAAGGTAGAAAACAAACATTATAACATAACATATAATGTAAGAAAATGATAGAAAATTACCAACTCCTTTTGCTAATAAACCTTGATGTTGAAACTTGGAGTCTAGATTCTTCAAAAGAGAAGAGAGAAACTCAAAATGAAGTCCACCCAAGCCAAAGATGAGAGAGCGAGAAAGTGAGAGATTGCTTTTTGTTTCAATTGATTAAAATGGTATAACTTAATTTATATACCATGGCACAAAGTGTAATTTTAAATTGTTTGGGAAGACTCAAACAATTTAAAATTAACTTGCGTAATAAACATTTATGTCAAGTCCGTGGTTTTATGGTTAATTCATAATTAGACCAAATTTAATTCTATTAAATTCTCACCCTTTAGAGTAAAACCAATGCACTTTTGCCCCATCATTGAATCCAATTCAATAATAATATTTAATAAATCTTTATTACCCTTTGTTAGTGCTAGCTATCCATGGATAATCATTTCTGACCAATACATTAATTCGGATGCAACCGTTTACGTCCGAACATCATTAATCTGATTAATGATATGTATTACTCTCTCTCCTTGAGCTTGGTTTTATGTGTTACCATTTTGGTTTACTGTGATCTAGCCGTGAGCTCAATATCTGATTTTGATATGTTTCGTTATAATTCTTTATAATCGAAACTCCAACTGATTATGGTAGACGTCTAGCAATGTTCCATAACCCTTAAACCACAATGAAGTGTAAAGTCCAATGAACTTATTCTGATTGTACGTACCGTGTAGTCAAATCCCTCCGTTATCTAATCCCGATTAAGAATGATTTATGGTATGTCAAAATATTTAACTTAATCTTTAATCGAATTGTCAATCGATACAATGGAACTCGTCAACATGAAACTACTTTTCATCTGACATTCATTATACTCCGGCCAGAGATTTCCCTTTTCCAATATTTATTGACATTCGTTTGGGAACTTGAGATTGGACTATTTTGAGTTAACGAATCCCATCTTGACCATCACTTGTCCTCGCACATGAATAACATATGACTAAACCGGCTTATTACACAAGACATGACTAGTCTCATGTTTATACACCATATGAACCATATGCATCCTATGTTGAATCCAACCATGATGTCTTAAGTCTAAGGATCAGTGGTACACTAGCACGATCCTACGACGCATCATTGACCATATCCATGTGATTCATTGTAATCGGTGGTATTCGATAAACAGTTCACTAACCGTTTATCCATGCTAATGCCTTAGTGACATACCTCTTATAATCACCCACACTAATACCATCACATGATATTTAATGGAGACATTCAGCATGCCTACTATGCAATATTATTGCCCAATTAACAATACTTGCGTAGGAAATTCTTTGATGATTTGATCTTCTAAAGATCCGTGTCATTCGGAGATTTCACATGCAATATTAAATATAATATAATATAAATGAGGCAGAAAATCAACATGTGAAATAAGAACACTTTCTTTTATTCATAATACATTTACAAGATATAATGTCCTGAAACCGACAGCATGATTGGTTCCTAGGGCATACACTAACAGTTAAGTCATGTGGTTTTATGCCTAAATTTGTCCATTAAACAAGCCCTTAACATTTTGGAAATTAAGATTAATAAAGTTGCTTATATGCAGAAATATTTCTAAAACATAAGACAACAATTGAGAATGAGATTGTTCGATTAACAAGTTGGAATTCTCCTTGGTATGCACTAGTACTTTCAAAAGGCTAAACGTTAAAAAATACTTACAAAAAGACTTATATATATATATATATATATATCACTTTATTCTGGTTAAGGTATTGGCATAATTAGGGGCAATATCACATAATCCTACAAAATGCATGTACATTATCTTCACTAAAGAGATGAACGGTTTCATCAGGGATGGTTGAATAAGCTTGGTCAGGGAAGTAGCCGTGAACGCTTTCATTAAAGCCATGCCTGTAATAATTATAGGAAGAAGTGTAAGTAGATTCATCTAAATATGTGGATGCATATGGATAGTATTCACTATCATATGGGAATGGCCAAAACTCTGCCTTTCTTCCGGTTCTCCTTACAACTTTTAGGACTTTTCTCTGGTCAATGTACCCAGTCACTGTTACCTTCTGCTTATCCATGTCAATTTCCAAGCTATCAACCCCTGTATCAGTACCATTAATGAACCAACTATATAATAATATACTCTTTTTAATTTACCCTGAAGAATAAAAATTAAAAACAAAATAGATGATCTGATATCGGTATAGATGACAATAGGGAAGTCGGAATGCGGAGAGGCCTCTCCCATTCCCCACCACAATTAGGATTTGTCTCAATTATCCATCCTATTCAAATCATGTAAGCAGGGTGGAAATGTGAAATCTTTACATGGGTAGTACTTCTCCAACCGAATAAAACTATTGAAGAATCTTCCCAAACGGGGTGAGGATAAAATTAACATAAACTATATAAATAATCACATTAAAAATAAATAACATTATAATATAATAAACTATTAGTACATAGTATTAATGTGCTAATAAAAACGACCATAAGATATTGCAGTAATGTAGGATAAACATATAATTTACATATTACAAAATTAAATCTATTTTTTTTGCATTCAATAGTAGGGAGGAATTGATTATTCCGATGGATACGGGGAATAGAGTACTAAAAATATGGGGATTCAATTTGTCCTCAAAGCACATATCGTTCCCTAAATTAACACCCATCATCTTTCCATTTTTGCCATCCTTAGATATCGATGATGAAATACACCATCTAGCTATATATGAAGAATCTTGAAGCACATGTTAGTTAATACCATGGAAAACTAATTATATATGACTGGAGAAAACCTACATATATATGAATTGTAAAGAATTATTGTTGAAGATGTTGAGTAGGTTGAACTTAGAAATGAAATAGAACTTCTCTAATGTGACAAACTGAAAATCATATATGATTTTAACGCAGTAGAAAAAAGAAATAAATGGAAAACCACATATAGCACAAAAATCCTCTTAAAATCAGTAAATAAGCTTCCTCGACAAAATATACCAAGCCTTACCGTCAATTTTAGAGATTGCTCTTCGTATCCTCTTTTCGCATCCTTCGCAGTCCATATGTACCGAAAGCTCCACAATCTGTAAGCATGAAGTACATTTTCATTCAAAATATCATTATTATATTCTTATACAATAACAACCAAGCACTTACGGCCATGGCATTGGGTAACTCCGGTTTCCCTGGGAGCCAGCCAAACATGAAGAAATTCCTCTACTCTGCAATTCCAATTCCTTCCTCAGAAAGCTATCTAGCTGTTCATAAATGCATGTTTCGAAAATGTTTTCCTCTAGACCTTAAATAAATAGCATTTGGTTTAGAGTGTCATTATCCGCTTTATGAAATAAATCTATATATATTCAGAATTTATACTATAGTTAAAAGGTCTTCAGTAACACTTCTAGGGTTTTGTCATCTCTACTGTACATACATAGCGTATGAATGAACTTGTTAAACTTAAATAATATTCCGTCCTTACTTTTAAACTTACAATTTTAGATCCCCTTTATATAAAAATTCTAACTTGATCTACCATGAATATTATTAATTAGTGGAAAAATAAAAGAATATCAAAAATATTATGGTGCCGTCTGCTGAAATTAATGGCATTCTGAATCTGTTCTCCGCCTGATTCTTTTATCTATTGGGCTAAACTCAAACATTTCTGTGCTTAACTGAAAACTGGAAAAGCATTTATTGAAATGGACAAATGATAAGATTATTGTGCGCCACTGTTTACAGCAGAGATGCCCTGGTCCCTGCTTGTCTATTATCTCTTCTTATACACCATAAATAATTTACATAATCATAAATATGTATGTCTAAGACTGAAATACAAAACTTTTGATCCAATTAAGAATTAAGGATCTGATTTTTATGTATGAATAAGTAAACGGTGGAGTCTGGTTAATTTCACAAATTCTATTCTGTTGTAAAAAACAAAATTAGAATACCAAATACAAAAATTATACAGTATACATGCATTGACCTGTGGTATCACTACTATAGATTTTCTCTAAGACCGAAAATATAGTATAAATAAATTTCTGCGGTTCCTTTTTTGTATTCTTACTCGGGTGCTGGGCATGCAACTTGCAAGTTGGAGAAATTTTGATGCGAACATCAGCGGAAAGAATTAATTAGATGCATGTTGGGTTGAGGAGAATTTGGAGAAATTTTGATGCGAATATCAGCGGAAAGGATTAATTAGATGCATGTTGGGTTGAGGAGAATTATATATGTGTTTCTTTCAAGTGCCATCTCTCAAGCATATGCTTGTCATGCATGCCGCTTTCTAACTACTAGTGGATTGGTGTTTTCTTTTACTTTTATCCTCATTTCTTATTATTATTTTTTTATGATAGTTCATAGTTTAGAGTTTAGAGTGTCATTATCCACTTTATGGAAATTATTAGTTAATTTTTGTGGAAAAAATATTCTATTGCAATTGCACTTAAGCCATTTTTTTTTTTTTTTAGGCGACAAATTTGTCAAACATTTTTCTATCTAATTTGTCTACTTTTTATTTTTTATTTTTTAAGTTTTTCTTTTTATCAGGTATGTATTTATAAATTCTTTACAAATAAATTGACAAAGAAAGTAACAATAATATCAATTTAAATAAAAAATAATTAAAATAAAAAAAAAAGTATAAAAACATATTAAAACTTATAATTTGGTTGAAATGATAGTGAATTATATTGATACGAAAATCGCATCAACCTGAGAGAACCAATTGACTTTGACGGAATCAGATTTGATGTGTGCATGATTTAATGTTAAAACCAGCAATTGAATGTAAAAGTGCCTTAAAGTAAGAACACAGACAATTTTTAAAGTGATTCAGCAAATTAGAACTTAAGCCTACGTCCATTATTCTCTAATTGCATTAGAGAGCTTACAAAAGAAGTATAATGCCCAGAGCAAAGTGCTAACCCCCATCTCATAATTGGAAGGGGGGTATTTATACAAGTTTGTGATAAAGGAAAGAGAGAAATTATCGGGATTGCAATCAATTCCAAATTGCAACTCCGATATTCCCATAATTGAGCGCTAAGATCACACTATCATTGCTGTTGATCTGATCTCTTCCGAAATATCCGAGACTTGAGCTTATCCCTGGTTTCTCAAACAATTGCCAAAGTTGGTCATGACTAGCTTGTGTTGGGTCGAGCTATCTCTCGACGAGCTTATGCTAGGTTGGACTAATGTTGAGTCGAACTGATTCTCGGTCAAATCATATCCTCGAGAGCTTCTGACTTCTCCAAGCTAAATGGAAAAATCACACATAACATCTATACCTTAGTGTTCGGTGCTCGTTTCGAGCTTCAAAGACTAATTTCCCGCTTTGACATTTAGCTCAAACTTCTTAAGTCGCATTATGACTACAGATTTGACTAAGCTTCATGAGTCGGTCCTAGCTTCAATCAGCATGAACAAGACTTAGCTTTTGCTGTGGTATTCTTGATAAACTTGGAATTTGAAATGAAGGGCATGCTAGTAATTTCCACATGGTCGTGTTGCATTAAATGCAGCCAGCTTTTGCAGTTACTTTTCGTTGCGTGTGGGTGACTACTACTATCCACGCGCGAAGTCGAAGCGACGTACAACGATGGTTATGATTGCAAAATTCTGACAGTTGATCGCCCTTTGTGGATGATTGACACGTGGACACGTTGACAAATACAAAGTTTAATCCTTCGCAAGTGAATGAGTTGTAATCACAACATAGTGCATGAGTAAGGGTTGATCCCACAAAGACTGGAAGTGCTCTTATGATCCTAGTAACTATGCCTTGATGAATCAAAACAAGAATGAAATAAAGAAAAACATGTAAACAACATTAAAGTAAATCTAAATCTAACTATCTTTAAAGAATCCTAGGGCTCTAACTCCATCATAATTATCAGGCTACGTGTTTATCATCAAACTATAGTTCTCTCCACTACATTCTAGGGTTCGTACATCGTCAGGTTCAACCATGTACTTTCATCATCTAAACTAGCTGGTGGCGTATAGCCTAATCTAAATAACAAAGGAACCAATTCACATAAACACCAATCATCCATTCAATGAGCTAATCAAGATAGGCACGATGTCATTCGTTTCTAAGGTATTACCGCGGCCATTCAGAATAACTTAGTGTTTCCATCAACTAAATTAGCTAGTGGCGTATAGCCTAGTCTAGTAACGAAAACCCGTTAAGCATAAGACGATCTTAAAGACAAAAACCAAACCATACTCGGGCAGGCTACAAATCAGTCATTACATACACAATCTTGTCTCATATAATCAATTAACTAACATCAAGGTTAATCAAACCCTAATATCAATGAAAGATTGAATTAAATGCAATGAATGAATCTAGAACATAATAGAATCGATCAAACAAATAGAATAGCAATATAGCACAAGCCTTCAATTCAATTACATCAAATCCCTAGAAAACAAACCACAACATAAAGGAAAAGAAACAACAACACCTGGAACCATAATCTGAAGAACAAGGGAGGGGAGAGGAAAAGAACCTCCTCTCCTCTCCAAGCTCCACCTTTCCAAGAAGCCCCAAATGTATTCTCTACAAAATGTATATAAAAACTCCCTAAAAAGGGACTAAAGTTGCCTCTATATAGTTTTTAGACAAAATGGCAAACTTGTAAATACTGGTCGCCAAAATTAAGGTTGGAAATACGACATTTTTACATTCTGTGCAGTTTAGTTGCACCGTAGTGCAGTTTAATTGAGCCCTGGCGCTGTTAAATTGCACCCCGACGCGTTTCCTGGCCATTTCTTCTTCGACAAAAATCGTACCATGCTACGGCTTAGAAAAGTGTGCTGCAGCTCAAAGTTGGAATTTCACTCTTTTTCCTCTTGCCTTTATTTATCCACACTCGAACAGGTCCATAATGTTTGAACACTAGAACAAGCATGAATAATCCATTCTTTTGCAGCTGAATACTTGAAAACACACATAACACTGTGATTCTAGAAGATAACGAAACATGCAAGAAATCACATCATAAATCATGCATTAAACATTAAATTTCTTACAGTTTCACCCCTAAATCACTAAATAAATCCGCATTTCCAACACTCAACACATGTCGAGCGGTTGAGATTACTCAATGAACGAAGGGCTGAGATTCGTTGCAGATCGACAGTTTAGGTCAAATCCCACCATTTTGTCTCCCTTGTTCACCACTATATAAACGGGATTTCTTCACCTGAATTGT
Source organism: Pistacia vera (assembly GCF_008641045.1). Lineage (NCBI taxonomy): Eukaryota > Viridiplantae > Streptophyta > Magnoliopsida > Sapindales > Anacardiaceae > Pistacia > Pistacia vera. The sequence continues at coordinate 57,456 of NW_022195284.1, forward strand.
ACAGTTGCAAGAAATCGTTTTCACCCCAAATCATTTGCTTCTCTTCTCCATCGTTGCTTCTTCAAATTTAAGGTGACTTTCCGGTGAGTTCTCACTATGTTTCATATTTTGGTAAGGCTCTTGTCCCCATTCTTTTCTTTATTTTAAGTTTCATTATTATTGAGGGTGCAAACCCAATGGTTTGGGTTTTAGGAGTGTTTAGGGAACTGGCTGTGGGAATCTTGATAGCTCGCTTGCATCTCTCAGTCGATACGAGCTATCTTGGATGCTTGAATTGAAAGCAAGTGTGGACAGGTCGCCTATAGTTTGAGCTTTGACACTTGGTTACTTCTGTTTCAGGTATCTAGAGGCGAGCTACTATAATATGTTCCTTTAGCAGTCACAGCATTGATCGCCTTTTTAAGGCTAGCTCCCCACGACCTCAACTGTTCATGAAGGAGGGATCCTAGGAGAGGTTTCTAAGGATATTATTATGAGGAGCTCAAATAGCGATGTTGCTGGCTCTTCGGATGCAGCTTCTACTGAGCTTCCCCTACCAAGGGGCTCACTAGTCCATAGACTTAGGAAAGAGCTAAGTTCCTTGATTAGTGTTAAGGATCATGATCGCATAAGGAACATTTATGCGACTCAACTCCCGTTGATGGCTCCGGGAGATATTTCTCGAAAATATCCCCCTAGGGGTTAGGTGGCGATCTCTGACGTCCTTTTGAGGAGTGGAATGTCCGTCCCACCTCATATATTTATTATCGACGTATTGAGAAGATTTGGCATCACTCCCTTCCATCTCACGGTGAACTCATACACAATCATTGTAGGAATGAACATAGCTTACCAAATAGCCGAGTTAGGCAAGCTATCAGTGGACAAGCTTGTACACCTATATAGATTAAGAAGAATCAAGACCAGACGTATTACCTCTCCAAAGCGAGGAAAACGCCTTTGAATGGATTTGTCAGAGTCCCAAAAAAGTTGGGAAATTGGGACTCTCAATATTTCTTTTATGAAGTTGGGGAGACCAACACTTTTGCCTCGGATGCTAGTAAGTATTCTGGTCTTCATACAAAACTAAAGGTTTTTTAGTAGGACATCCAAGCTAACCTGACATTTTCTTCGTTTTATAGTAAACATCGAACAGAACTTTATCACTACAGCAAACCGAGAGTAGCTCCAATGTTTTAGCGAGCTTCTTGGTAGTGAGCGCGATGTCACCCAGATCATTACACTTTCTCACCTACAAGCGTATGATTTTTGCAACGATGCTGCAAAATTTTATACTATCTTTCAGAAAGGTAAGTGTTCAAAAGCTCGCTTTTTATGTCTCTCCTTTAGTAGGTCGCTAATAATTTTGTTTCTTTTATAGATATGTGGGCCAACAAGCCAAAGAACTGAAAAGGAAGATGGCAGCTCGCGGAGCTGCTAAGAACCAATCAATAATCTTGGAAAAGAAGCAACCTACGGGTCCTGCCGGGGTAACCGGGGCAGGTTCCTCGCGGCTAGCTGCCAAGCGAATTGACGAAAAGCTTGGGGGGCCCCAAGTGCTAAGAAGCCTACAACTGCTTTTAAAGCAGCTGCCAAAAAAGATATACCCGAGCTGTTCAAGAGCTCGATGAAGAAACACACCAAGACAATAGAAGGCTCAGGGAAGAAGAAGGTAACTGAGCAGCTGGAGGGCTCGAGAAAGAAGAAGTCGACTAAGCAACTGGGAAGCTCAGGGAAGAAAAAGTTGACTGAGCAATTGGAAGTCTCAAGAAAGAAACTAGCAACCTATTGGTGGCTCGAAAAAGATCTTGGTCAAGAGTGTGGCCAAGAAAAAGTTCACTCTAGCAGTTAGGACTGCCATTCAAATTAGGGGTGGAGGAAGCTCATCTCGACAATGTGACGAGGAGGAGTAGGCTGAGGCAATTAAGGCTGAGCTTGACAAGTAGATTGATGATCAATTTATAACCTTGCAAGTGCACGAATCGTGTTGGAGTAGGTGCCTTAGAGCCAATCAATTATTGAAGAATTGACTTTTGTAATAATGTTTATTAATCAATAAAAGGCATTTTCTGTTAGAGTAGATGCCCTAGAGCCAATCAATTATTGTAGAATTGACACTTTGTAATAATGTTCATTAATCAATAAAAGGCATTTTATTC
>NW_022195285.1:0-14259 GCF_008641045.1 Pistacia vera
CCAAGTGATTGGAATATAAAAAACATTGGTTGTTAATGATGTTTTGACCAGTGTACAAACTAGAGTAAAAAATTTTCAAACTGTCTGATCTGGAACAATCATGCCCATCAGTGGAACAATCATGCATGTTGAATGCTTTAAATCAGATTTCAAAAACCAACGCTAGTCTGTGCTGGTTATCACGAATGACTATGCATCGTGTTAAATTGCGCTAACCCTAATATAAAACATTAGTGGAATGATTGTGCTTGATTTCTACACAACCGTGCCTCATGTTTTATACATAAAGGTAAGATCATTTTTGCATTGACACCATGCCTAGAATGAAGAACACCTTAAGTGAAAGCCAAGGACTGAGATCAGGAGACTTGCATGTGCCATATGGAGTTGAATTTAGAACAATTCAAAAAATAGAGTTCAAGCATATTAATAAACGGGATATGCATCTTGGTCGCACTTTTGATTGGTCTACAATTAGTTTGTTAGGAATTGATAGTAAGTTGATAGAATGGATCAATAGATTGAAATGAGAAGATTGATTGAAACACGAATGGCAGGTTATAAACATCTCATCGGTGAGTTTTACAGTAGTCTTGAAGTTGATAATTGACATGCAATGATATTTAGACTAAAGAACATAAATCATGTCATTCCTATTGGAACATTGGCTAAGTGGCTTGAATGTGGCTGTGAAGGATTAATGGATCCACCTAGAGGTTGGTCCTTATTGATTACTTGACACACCGTAGGAGGATTAGGAACTTATGATCCTCACAGATCAAAATCGACAAAGCTGAAAGCTCTAGAGATGAGGCTTCTTCACAAATTCATATCTTATTCTTTCAATGCAAGGAAAAGGTCGAATGGTCAAGTTATGACCAAAGATTTGCTGCTAATGGAAGCAGTAGTGAATGGAACAAAAGTAAACTCTGCAATTCTATTGGTAAGGAAGCTTTAAGAAATTCAAAAAGGGTTCGGAGAAATTCCCTTGGGTATGTTTCATTACATTGTTCTGAACATCGTCTAAACTTCCAATCATGAAATTGGATAATGAACAGAAGATAACCTTAACGACTCCATCTTACTCTCTAACAATTCACTTTAGAGGATGGGGTTGATTAAAGCAATATCTAATGGATCATGGGTATTATCCCTCCTTAAGGAATGGACAAAGATGAAGAGGCCACTGAATCTACAAGTGAAAGGAAGAGATGAAATTGGATCAAGTCCATGCTCCCAATTTAGCTGATGAAGTTTTTGACAAAGTTTCATCATATTTTGATGAAAAAATTGACAAGTGAGCAACACTGTTCAGATTAGTTTCTTCTTCCAAGCAATCAAATTTTGGAAGTTCAAACAACCTCCAAAGCCTCCAAGCCCATCTATCACATGTTCCTCAACAACTTCCACCATTTCACCTCATGACCATTAGCCTCACTTTTGGTTTGTTATAAAAATTTCAGTTTGTGTCTTATTTTTCTTTACTTTGGACAAGGGAAACAATTATGTCCATTGGACACTTATATTGCTTTGTATATATATGTTATAGTTTAATGCAAATGACTTGCTTCCCGATACAATTTCTTTTCATCTATGCTATACTGTGTACTTTTTTATCAATGAAAAAAGATGGAGAGAAAAGTTGGAAATTGAATTTTGATTTGTTGTGTTGTTGATAATGTTGATATGAGGTGTTTTTGTTTTGTTTTTGTGATTATTGTGAAATGTGATGATAATGAAGTGTTTTGTGCTTTTTGAGATATGCAGGTGGAAAGGGTAACATTGTGCTCAAAATTCAGTTTGAAAATGCATATCTGGAAGAAGAGTCACAGTTTAAAGGGAGAGCTCTTCTTAAGTTTTGGTTTATGAAAAATGCATGTTGAATATGTGTTATTGTGCTTAATTAGAACTCAATTTTTGTTTAGTTTTGTATAAATCGAAAAGGGGGAGATTGTTGACTGCTCATGTGTTTTGATGTGCCAAAACCATCCAAAAAGTTGATTGAACACTACATGACATGCTAAGGTATGCACAAGTCACAACAAAAAAAAAAAAAAAAAAAAAAAAAAAGGGTTTATCAGGTGGTATGACTATGCATAAGAAAATTTCCACTATGGTATGACCATGTGCAAGCAAGGCACAACTGCTTCATAAAAGAAAGTTACCCGATGAACGTGCAATTTCACACACATCGTTTTATTAGAGTGAGTGCTGAGCCAATCATATTGTTATATGTTGACTATATGGATCCTGATATTTAATCAATGAAAGGCATTGTTATATTATGTAAAGCATATTTCATATGTATATATTATATATGCCAGCAGTGATAGTCTTGATTATAAGATCCCTATGATCACTTATGGTGGCCATCTAGAAATGTTGTAGCTATAGTATCACACCATGCTTCCCATGCCTATAGCCCCTTGGGCATGGGTTTGAGTGGTGTGGGAGGTGTTAGAAAGCCCTTAGAGGGGGAAGGGGAGGGGGGGGGGGGGGGGACACATACCTACCGTGAAGGACGCATGGCATGAAGTGACGGGTAGCAGCATGGGGCCCACCATGCTATCCTTACAGGTACTTTTCCCTAAAATCCAATATGGCTCTCATCGGCTGCCAATAGAAGTTCTAGCAAGAAATTTCTCTCACTTCTCACTACCCATTTCTTTAAACTCACAAGTTAACTAGTATATTGATTTGTGTTGATTCTTGAATTTGTGTGGAATCATTGGTTTGGTAGGAAGGTGCACTAGAGCCAATAATGTTAGAACATTTGTAATAATATTATTGAATATCAATAAAGGCATAATTCATATCATAGCATTTATTATGTTTCGTTACATATTAAATATATCCTTAGAAAAGTTGAACTGTGATGAGGGAATTAAGTGCTTTAAATCTTAATTGTGAGAACCCATGATCACATATGGTGGTCATTCTAGATTGTCCGTAGCCCCAGTATTAATCTGACCAAGGACACAGAATTATACGGTAAGACTATCGTAGTGTTGAAACAACTACTGAAAGGTAGTGACAGTTCTCATTGTCAAGGTTGTTAGGTGACAACCTGGTGCAACCATGGGTGCTTGTTAATGAAAGTTCACTAGACCGACCCATCGGAGGATTCCACACAAGATGGTAACACCAATTTTTATGGAATATATCCTTAACAGATGTGGTGCATGTGATCCCTCGATTGAGATCACCAGAGTGTCGTGTGTAATTATTGGTGTAATTTGACACAGCCTAACATAATCCATTTAGGTTTATCAGTACGATAGTCATTGGTTACATAGAGAAGTACACTATGGCTGTGGTGGACAATAAAGGATTCATCAATCCTGGTTACGAGAATTATCATGCTGAGATATTGTAAGGAACCACGATCGAAAGTCTATGGCCACAGTGGAATGAGTCGGCACTCGAACCAATTCATATGGTCGTTGATTCGACAACCGAATATAAACATATCAAGGTTCATCCATTGAAGTTGACACTACTTCGTACTTCAAACCTTGATGAGATAAATGGATCAAAGGATTTGAATTGCAGGTAACCATACTATTGAAAGGTAGTACTTCACTGAATCTTTTTGTTGGGTAATCATGATGTCTTGCTTGAGGCCAATCTGATTGGTCATGGACACACTAATTAGTTGAGCTAATTATAAATTCAGTCACTGCCAACATAATAAAGAGCCTATAGGTCACACAACATCAAAGGCAATTTTATGACAATGAAAATGAAGGGTAACTTCATCTTTTGGACAAAAGAGTATTTTGGTAATTTTGCTGTGCAATTAAATTCGCTGAAGTTTGTTGCCAACATTCAATATTTATATTGAAGTTAATATAGCAAAGTTGTATTAATAATATAATATAAAACATAATTAATATGGATTAATATATGGAATAAATGTACTAATATAATTATATCCCATTAATTAAATATATGGATAAATAAATAGTCATATTTATTTATTAGGAAGGTATATTAATTGGGAAATATCCCATTCCAAAATAAGGAATAGAAATATTCCTATTCTTAATGGGGAATATTTATTCCCCACTATATAAAAAAGGAATGGAAGAATTAAATCATTAGAAGTTCATTATTTCCCAAGCAAAAACACCTAGCCCCCTATTAGCTTTTGAGAGAGAATATTTCTTTCTTTCAATTGCGTGTTCTCTCTTCTTGCACCAAGGATTCTAGCAAACTTCTTGCATGTGGATTAGCCTCCCTCCTTTGTGTGGACTTCTCATGAGTGGATTCCATCTTGAATCACTAGCAAAAAGAAATCAATAAACCCGAAGGAGCCTCCAATGCAGTAATAGCAACAAACCTTGAATAGGTATCACAATCATTGGCCAGATGCAAGATGGATAGGGTGCCAAAGTTAGGCCTCATATACTCAAGATGTCAGAGTATATTTTGGGATGTGCTCTTGATGATGGTCTAGCAATAGACCTAATCTTACAATCCCTATCTGATACTTTTTCTCTATTCGTTTAAGACTTTGTCAAGAACAATGAGAAGAAAACCCTACCTGAGCTTCTAGAAGAATTGGAGGCTACTGAGTTTGGCAATGAAATGTATGAGGAATTGAAGTTAGATGAAGCTAACTCAAGTGTAGATTATAAAGCTCAGAATTTTTTGGATGGAACGGTTGTGAAAAGGAAGATCGTTTATCCTAAATGTGGACCGACCACTAGATAAAACATTGCAAGGACTTCCTAGTGAACCAGAAAAAGATTGTTTCCACATCTTCTTCTAAAGATATGTTCATGATTAATATAAACTTATCTCCTAATACATCTTGGGTCATTGACACAAGATGTGCATCTCACATTTGTACTGATGTGTAGGGACTGCAACACAGTAGATCGCTCAGCTGAGGGGAGGTAAACCTACACATTGGGAATGGGGCCAGAGTTGCTACTCTAGCTATAGGTGTTTATTAGTTATCTTTACCTTTGGGCCTTATCTTGGAACTTATAGATTGTTATTGTGTACCTTCCATTTCTAAAAATAGTATTTCGATGTCCGCTTTGGACAATTTTGGATATCATTTTGATATATCTAATGGATTGTTGTCTTTTAGTTTGAATGATACTTATTATGGAAATGCCAGGTTAAATAATGGGTTATATGTTCTAGATATGGATAAAGGGATATTCAGTCTTGAAAATAAGAAAGCTAGGAATGGCGATCTTAACCAAACATTCATCAGGCACTGTAGGTTGGGTCATGTTAATAATACTCACATAGCAAAACTCCATAGGGACAGAGTCTTGGACCCATTTGATTTTCAATCTTATCAAGCGTGCGAGCAATATGACCAAGTCACATTTCACTGGCAACGGTGAAATATCTACAAAACTGTTAGGGATCATCCATGGTGATGTATGGGGTCTTATGAAAGTTCAGGTAAGATGGAGGATATTCTTACTTCATTACATTTATTGATGATTTTAGTAGATATGGTTATGTCTATTTGATGAGACATAAATCTGAATCTTTTGACAAGTTCAAAGAGTTCAAGAATGAAGTACAGAACAAGCTTGGAAAGAGTATTAAAGCCTTTTGGTCAGACCAAGGAGGTGAATACCTAAGCTTGGAGTTTGATGGATACCTTAAGGAATGTGTGATAGTATCACAACTCTCACCTTTGTATACACCCCAGCACAATGGTGTATTGGAAATGAAGAATCAAACTTTACTTGATATGGTTCATTCGATGATGAGTTTGGCTGATCTACCTATAGCATTCTGGGGCTATGCCTTGGAGACTACGATTCATACACTGGACCATGTGCCATCCAAATCAGTGGATAAGACTCTAGATGAACTATGGTATGGGTGAAAGCCCAAGTTGTCTTTTTTTGAGAGTTTGGGATTGTATAGCATATGTCAAGAAATCGATGTCAAATAAGCTTGCCCAAAAATCTGACAAATGTATCTTTGTGGGATATCCTAGGGAAACCATGGGATACTATTTCTACCAGCCAGAAGAGCGAAAGGTTTTTGTAGCTCGATCGAGGGTATTCTTGGAAAAGGAATTTATCCAAAATAGTACAGGAGGTGGAAAGGTCGAACTCAGTGAAGTTCCGACTCCACAAGATATGGCTAATAAGGAATAGGCAGATGTACCACCAGAAATGGAGGAACATCAAGATGAGGTCACTCCACAGATTGTGGAAGAAAGTGAGACTACTCAGGTTACACAGGAGTTACGTAGGTCTGGTAGAGTATATCATGAGCGTGAGAGGAATGGTTTTCTTGTGACTTAGCACAGTGATGTACTAGTTTATCTTGATGATGAACCTCAAACCTATGGAGGCACTATATCGAATTTAGACTCCGCTAAATGGCTTGAGGCCATGAAATCAAAATGGACTCCATGTACCAAAACCAAGTATGGGCACTGGTGGGTTTACCCAATGGGATAAAACACTTAGGATGTAAATGGGTCTTCAAGAAGAAGATAGACATGGAAGGTAACATGCATACCTATAAAGCACGGCTGGTTGCCAAAGGTTTCAAGCAAAAGCGTGGCATAGACTATAATGAAACCTTTTTGCTAGTAGCAATGCTAAAGTCTATTCGGATGATGCTTGCAATAACTACATACCATGATTATGAAATTTGGCAAATGGATGTCAAAACTGCTTTTCTGAATGGAAACCTTGAAGAGGATGTCTATATAACACAACCCGATGGTTTTGTTCTTGAAGGACAAGCAGGGAAGGTATGAAAGTTGAAAAGGTCCATTTATGGACTTAAGCAAGCATCAAGGAGTTGGAACATTCATTTTTACAAAGCCATTAAGGAATTCGATTTCATCAAAAATGAAGATGAGCCCTGTGTATATAAAAAGTTTAGTGGGAGCGTAGTGGCATTCCTAGTATTATATGTCAATGACATATTACTTATTGGGAATGATATATCGAACTTCCAAACGATAAAGACTTGGTTATCTAAGTGCTTCTCTATAAAATACTTAGCGGAAACAGCCTACATCCTCGGTATCAAGATCTATCGTGTAGATCTCATAGGTTGCTTGGCCTAAGTCAGAGTACATACATTGACAATGTGTAAGGTTATGGTTGAATAATACATGGAATATCATACAAAAAAATTATTCAATTTAACCAGTTAATCCCATGATCAAGATTGATATATGCAATCTGTTTATAAAACAAAACAACCCATTAAAGGTTTGTTGTTATTACCTGCATTTGGAGGCTCCTACGGGTTTATTTGATTTGCTTTTCACCAGTCGATTCAAGATGGAATCGCTCTTGAGAATTCCACACAAAGGTAGGGAGGCTAATCCACATGCAAGGAAGTTTTCTAGAATCCTTGGGTGCAATAACAGAGAAACGCAAATCGAGAGAAAGAAATTCTCTCTCAAAAAGCTAATAGGTGGCTTGTGTTTTTGCCTAGGAGAAAATAATGAACTTCTTATTATTTAATTCTCCCATTCCTTTTGTTATATAGTGGAGAATAAAATGTTCCCCATTAAGAATAGTAATACTTCTATTTCTTATTTTGGAATGGGATATTTCCCAATTAAATACACCTTCCTATTTTGCTATAGGATAATTCCCAATAAAATATTCCTTCCTATTTTGCAATAGGATATTTCCCAATTAAATATATCTTCCTATTTTGCAATAGGATATTTCCCAATTAAGTATATATTCCTAATAAATAAATATGAATATTTATTTATCCATATATTTAATTAATGGGACATTTAAATATATTTAATTATATTAGATATATTTATTCCATATATTTAATCCATATAATTACAACTTCGCTAAAATAACTTAAATATAAATATTGATGTTGGCAAAGACTTTCAGCGAATTTAATTACACAGTAAAATTACCAAAATACCCTGTTTTCCAAAAGAAGAAAATACCCTTCTTTCACTTCAATAAAACTATCTTTAATGGGTGTGACCCGTAGGCTCTTTATTATGTTGGCAATGACCGGATTTATAATTCAGCATCAACTAATTAGTGTTTCGGGCCCCAATCAAGATGGCCTCTAGCAAGTCATCATGATTACCCAACAAATAAAGATTCAATGAAGTAGCTACCTTTCAACAGTATGGTTACCATGCATTTCCAATCCTTTCATCCTATTTATCATCAAGGTTTGAAGTAAAGAAGTTGTGTCAACTTCAATGAATGTACCTTGATATGTTTATATTCGGTTGTTGAATCAACGACCATATAAATTGGATTCGAGTACTGACTCGATTCCACTGGGGCCATAGTTTTTACGGTTGTAGTTCTAACCGAATATCTCAGCAGATAATTTCTCTTGTAACCGAAAGTGATGAGTCCTTTGTTGATCATCATAGTCATAGTATACTTCCGATGTAATGAACGACTACCATACTGATAACCTAAATAGGATTACGTAGGCTACTATCAAATTACACCAATATTACACATGACACTCTGGTGATCTCAAGTCAAGGGATCACAACCACATATGTTGGAGGATATATTCAAATGGTGTTACTATCTTGTGTGGAATCTTCAGTGGTTAGTCTAGTGAACTGTCATTAACAAACATCCATGCGTCACACCAAGTTGTCACCTAACAACCCTGACATGTGAGAATTGTACTACCTTATGGTAAGGTGTTCACGCTATGACAGCCTCACGCATAATATGTGTCCTTGGTCAAATTAACATTGGGCTAAACAGTTCCAAAATGGCCACCATATGTGATCCTAGGGTCCTCACAATTAAGATTTAAAACAATTAATTCCCTGTCATGGTTTAACCCTTTGAATCCATAAATGAATGTTATGATATAGAAGTTATGCCTATGATATTCAGTAATATTAATACAAATGTCCTAATATTATTGGCTCTAGTGCACCTATCCTAAAACAATGTACTGAAAGGTTCAATATAGAAGAATCCAAGAAGGGTTCCTTCTGTGTCAAATTGTGTTTATCTTCAAAGAAAATGTGCCCAAAATCATCCAGTGAGAGAGATAAGATGAACAGGAACCTTATGCATCCGCTACTGGATCCATTATGTAAGTCATGTTATGTACTCGGATTGATGTCTCATATGCTTTAAGCATTTGTAGCAAATATCAATCGAATCCAGGTGAGCATCATTGGATCTGGTCAAGAACATTCTTAAGTACCTGAAAGGACAAGGATACGTTCTTGGTTATGGAGGAAAGGATGAACCACTGTAAGAGGATACAATAATGTCAGTTTTCAAACTGACAAAGTATTTTCATCCAATTAGTTTTGTCTTGTCTCAATGGAGCTATAGTATGCTGGAAAGCTCAAAGTAGAGTACTGTAGCTGACTCTAACGAAGGCTGAGTACATTGCATTGTCAGATGTTGCAAAAGAGGCGATTTGGATAAGAGTTCCTACTGAATTGGAGTGGTTCCAAGCATTATTGATCCAGTACATATATTCTGATTACAATGGGGTCATTTCTCAGGCCAAGGAACCACAATCTCATTAGAGATCCAAACACAACTCAGACATTTCCATATCATGGAAATTGTTCAGAGGGGAGATGTGCAAATAAGAGAGTACCTATGATGATAACATCTTAGATCCGCTTACTAAAGCTCTTCATAGTGAAGATGATAGACACTTGACTTCATTTGGTATTAAATACTAAAAGATTGGCATAGGTGCAAGTGGAGGATTGTTAGGTATGTGGCCTTGAGCTATATATTGCTACAATATGTGACTTATAGATCATGATTATTCAATCAATGAAAGACATATTTAATTATGTAAACATATTTCATATGTATGTATTAATATATGTCTTAGAGTGGTTGACTTGATGAGGGAATCATGCGGTGATAGTCTCGATTGTGATATCCTAGATCACTTATGGGTCATTCTAGAAATGTTGTAGCCTATATATATCCTGACATAGGGCACAGATAATATGGTAAGACTATATAGCATTAAACGACCCTACGGAAGGTAGTGGCAGATCTCATATGTCAGGTGTTTGGTGACAACTTGGTACGAGACAGGGGCTTGTTATTTACGAGTTCACTGACTGGCCTATCAAAGGATTCCATATAGATGGTAACACTAATGTCATGGACTACATCCTCTACCTGACAATGGTACATATGATCTTTAGACTGGAGATCACCGAAGCGCCATTTGTGCTTATTGGTGTAGTGACATAGCCAACAAATCTTGATAGGGTATCATGTGTGTAGTGATTGGCTACATGACATGTACATCATGACTATGGTGGATTGACAAAGGATTCATCACTATTGTGTACAGGAGATATTATCTTGGTGAGATCTACTAAAGGATAAAACCTTGGATCTAGGCCATAGTGGAATCGAGTTGATGCTCAATTGGTTGGTTGGTCCGATAACCAAATATGAAAAATCAAGGTGGTTTAACTTGAAGCCACAATTGCTTCTATGCTTCAAACCTTGATGAGATAACAGATGATGAAAGGATTTGATTACATGGTAACCATACTGTTAACAGGTAGCGAATACACTAAATCCAATCTGTCGGTGGCCATGATGCCTACTAGAGGCAATCTTGATTTGTGTGTAATGAAACGATAATTGGGTGTTGATCGCGATATTACACTACCGACATGATGAATAGCCTCGGGTCACACACATAAAAGGCAATTTAAAGAAGATAATAAGTGAGGGGCATTTTTGTCATTGTTGATGAAGGGGTATTTTGGTAAATCTTACAAAGCAATTAAATTTGTTGGAAAGGTTTGTGGCTGGATTCGATCCCGTATTAGATTTAATATGTAAGATTGGCTATTTATTTAAATATGTTAATGTCGTGATATAATTGTAAATAAATAAATCGTCAATTTAAATGTATATATGGTGATATATGTTTAAATATCGAGAGAAAATAATAATGGCTCAATACCCAGATTATGATTTTGTTCGGAAATATGGATACTAAAAAAGGGTATATTAGTAATATACCATCCAAGGATTTTAGGGTGTGCTATAAAAGGGCACTTTTACCTAAAATCCAACCTGACTCTCATTTGGCACCCAAAAGCAGTTCATTGAGAGAAAATTTTATGTCAACCTTCTCACTCACCATCTTCTTTAAACATCACAATTAAATTAGTATATTGATTTGTGTTGATTTTTGCCTTTTGTGGATTCGTTGGTTCACTCCGATCCTTGGAGTGTGAGCATTTTTATCAAATAAAAAAGAGGGGGTACTCCAAACGTGGGGTAAGAATGTGAAACTTTTATGGGTTTTGGTTGATTCAAAGCATGTAAACATCGTAAGACTCATATATGGATTTGTGGGCTTCTAGGGTTTTAATCGTAAATTTTGTTTTCCATTGCCTGTTTCTTTGATTAAATCCTAAACATTCCTCATGATCATTCATCATTCGCCAAGTGAGTGGCAATCCCACGAACATCCTACACTAGCACAACCAACCTGCACGATTTTACGCTCAAGTAAAAGTGTTTTTAGCCAAACCATGTATCTCTTTGTGTGCTTTATGTTTATGCGCTTGGTTAGAGGTGGGGAAAAAAGTCCGAAAACCAAACCGAACCAAAAAACCGGACTGAAACCAAAACAAAAATTCAGTTTTTAAAAAAACTGGTTCGATTTCGATTGGAAAAATCCATAAACCGATTATTCAATTTGGTTTATGGATTTTTTTCAAACCAATTAACCGAAACCGGATTTTAAAGCCGATTTAAAGACAAAAAAACCCTAAGTATATATGGGTCCACACCACTTTTCTCTTCCTTTTTCATTTTCCTCTTCTTCTCCAGCTCTCCGCAACTTTTCTGTTCCTTCTCATCTTCTTCTCCTCCATTTCTTCTTCTTCACTTTTCATCCACCACTTTTCTCTTCCTTTGTATATTCTTCTCCATTTCTTCTTCTTCCCTTTTCATCCACTACTTTTCTCTTCCTTTTTCATCTTCTTCTCCTCCATTTCTTCTTCTTCACTTTTCATCTGCCACTTTTCTCTTCCTTTTTCATCTTCTTCTCCTTCATTTCTTCTTCTTCACTTTTTACCTTTTTTTTCGTCTTTTTGACAAAGTACTTTTATAGAAAAATCTGATGTGTACTCATTTGGTGCAATGTTGTTTGAAATATTGTGTATTAGATCACCTGCACTTCGAGCGCTAGATAGGAAGCAAGCGAGTTTGGCTATTTGGCTGTAATGATTTATTATGAGATCTGTCATTCTGATTATCATATGGTCAAAAATGACAATGGATTTTCATCCTATCCTGCTGTTCCTAGGTATGTTATTCCTAGTTATGCTAAACCAATCCCTTCTTATATTTTCCTCCTAAAATCATTACCCAATTTAATATATTAATTTCTCTGCTATAAAATTACAAGCATGAGATTGTGGGAGTGGTGACCCAAGAGGGAAGCAAGGTGAAAAAATATAAAATTGGTAAATAAATGACAAAATCGGTTCAAAACCAGTTAACCAGTAAATTGAACTGAATTTTCGGTTCGGTTTATAATCGGTTTAATTATATAACCGATTCGGTTTAGAAATTGTCCTATCCGGTTTGGTTAACCGGATTTTCCCACTTGTACTCTTGGTTGATTGATATTATTGTTGTTTTGTGATCATCAAACAAATTTGTGTAACACCCATCCATAACCATTCCACTGTGCTTCATAGAGACTTGACAAACTCTTTCAAAAATAAATTTAAATAATTAGATTGTGAAATCAAAACAAAACAGATATTAAGATAAATTAAAATATTATTTCATTAAAAAATTTCAAAATAATAACATCAATAAATTTACTATGTTAATAAAAAAAATTAAGAAATAACTACATTATATTTTTATTAGTAATTAATTCTAACTTATTTACATTATTGTTAATTTGCAATTCAGTTGAAATATGAATCAATATTAATATTTTAAATAGATGTAGTAAAATGGAGAATTCAAATAAATTATAAGATAAATAGATTATATTAAATTTGGAATTACATAAATTTAATAGGGGATATTATTAAGAAAAACATTGATTGAGTTAGATCTTTTAGTATTAACCCCCATATATTTGCCTATTATAGCACCCGCAACTTGAGAAAATAAAAGGGTACCCCACTTGGACAAATCATATGGTTAACAGGTCATTTTCAGGGGGAATTTTAGTAATTGAACCGAAACCATTTATTAAACAATAATACTATACTTACTTACGATCTTACTAACCATCTTACTATCCTGTGTAAATATAAAGCACAGTATGGGTACCATACGCATAGTACGGGTACTATATGTAATTTTAACAAAGGATAGTAAGATAGTTAGTAAGATCGTGAGTAAGCATAGCATTACTCTTTATTAAATAATATTGGTTTGAATAGTGTTATTTTGAAATAGTATTTAGCACCCACACAAATATTTCACTCGGAAGAAACCCAAACACTCTTATACACTTTCGACAAAAAAGGAGTCTTACCAAAGAAGAAAGCGACATCGACGGTCATCGGTCGACACCAATAAAGTCTGGTTGTGCTCTTTGTTGTACATAGATGGACATATTTCATTTTGGAATTGATTTGGAGAACTGAAACAATGTAAAGTATTGCTTTATTATAGGGAAAAATGTGTGAAATTGGAATTTTTTTTTTTTTTCCCATTGGTATAGTGGTGTGAATGCACATTGGTTGATTTTGAAAGTTTTATGACTTTACCAATTTCATTAAACTTATGCGGAATGGGTTAAACATGTCATTTGTACTTGTGGGTTTGTTCATTAATCATCAACATAAACTAAACATTCATGACATAATGTAAAACACACAAATCAATGTTACATTGTTCAGCCAACTGCCTACATCTATGGGACCAAGTCCAGATGAAGCTAATCCATTATGATAATTTATAGTGTAACTACAAAACCAAAGTTAAGCATCAGTTGTAAAACATTCCTTATGACAATACTTCAAACTTCACCCTTTGGTTGAACTTCGTTCTACCGCAAAAAGCTTCACATTGGGAAACCACCTAGACAACTTTGAGCTCCACTTAATATTCAATGTCGAAGATGCACTTCAGCTCCAACAGCTTGAAATCCGATCAAGCATCATCAAGAAAACCCACGTTCCAACAAGGCTCAACAAACAAAGGTTAACAAGGTATTTTTAAGCTTACCAAAGCATATAGAACCTAATTAAAAACAAAGAAAACCTCAAGGGATATTCAAAGAACTATCAGAGGTATA
>NW_022195286.1:0-54238 GCF_008641045.1 Pistacia vera
CTAACGGACGGGGATTTTTGTTATTTTAGAAGCCTCAATGGGTTTTCAGTAATAAATCAAAACTCAAGGGGCCAATATTTTTTTTACTCTTATATTGTAAAGTTTCTTGTTCTAGGATTCTCCACAACCCCACCTTCAATCCCTTCATAAAAACTTTATCTTGTAAGAGAATAAAATATATACAACTAGCTAGATATAGATGTACATATCATATTCATGATCTCTACATAATATTCTTCTTTCTTTTTTACCAAAACATTGCCACTTCATTTTGCCTTTCTACATCTTATCTTTTAAGGCACAAAGTCTTTGCTTTCATATACATGGCAACAAAATTGATCTTTCATGTGGGAATTTTACATCCATCACTTCAAACCCAATACCCATTTCTTTGGGGGAGGGGGTTCAATAATTGTCATCTAACTTTGCTATTCTTGTCCTTCTTGTCTTAATCTTTCATCATTCTTATACATATAACCAAGCCCTAATTTTATGAGTTTTTTCCTCACACGCTTCCACTACTATTTGTTACTTGTTGCTTTCACTCTCCTCTTTCATCAAAGGGTTAAGTTATTAAATACCATTGGATTGAATTAATTACTTTCTAAACCACCATTATCAATTCAATAATTATCAAACATCTACAGTACATTAAGAAGCAGATAACGTTTTGCATTGTATATTCTGTTTAATACAATACTCTATCAATGAGGGCATATCACCTCAACGTGAACAGAATACACTTATTTTCTTATTGCTCTATTGTGTTAAAGAGGGACGTTGGTTGACTCAAAAAAAAAAAAAAAAAAAAAAATCCTAGTTGTTTTCTTTTGGTTAGAACCTTTCATTGAATTACTCAAGAGGGTAGGTCATCCACCCACAAAACATTATGGGTTTTATAGGTAGTAAGTGTGGCATATAGAATAGTAGAAATAAAATAACTAGATCTAGATTAATAAAGAGAAAAAAACAAAACGCAATATTTGGTGGGTAGACTTTTGGACTTACAAGGTTTTAACTTACATGAAAATATAGCATGGAAAAATTGCATGTTTTTCATATGCTTTCCTGTTTGGTGAAAGGTTCATTACTAATGATTAATAGGTTTGACAGATCATATATTAAAGCTAATAACCAAATTATTTTGAGCTTCATTATGATTAGTGCTCTAACTTTTCTTTACTTGGGCCTTTAAATTTAGGCAGCCCAAAGTTTCAAGGGCTAGTTTCAGGTTGGTCCAACTGGGCCAGTTTTGGGTTAGCTCAAACACTTGTGCTATAGAGTATAGAAAGGAAAGAGAAAATCATGCATTATTATACTACATTTACACCGGGAAAAAAAAAAGGGTTATTGATTTTGAAGGTTGACCTAGTTATTGTTCTTAGATGCAAACCTCTACACTTCCAACAAATGGGAATCGATACGTACTTTTTCTTTTTATAAGGTTCACGTTTTAAATTCGCATCTAAGAATTTGCACAGTTTGATTCTATTTTATTCTATAGTAAATGGGATATTTCGATATTCAATAAAGATACGACAATGCGACCATATATATTGCAATAGGATACACTAAACAGTTTAGCTTGACTTGTGTTGATGTAACATACTGAAAAAGTTTATCCAACTTGCATTGATGTTACCTATCATCTATATCAAGCATGGAAAGATTCAATTGATGCACAATGTTTCAAATTTTTTTTTTTTTTCCTGAACAATTGGGGATAATGTGGATAGGAGCATTTTTTTAGGTTCAATTTCCTATCTGAGCATTTGTGATTTAAGTGGAGGAATGTGATGGTGAATTGCTACGTTAGTCTCTTCTGAAGATTAGTCGAGATGTACGTAAGCTGACCTGGACACCTTGGTCACAATTTTTATTTTTATTTTTTTTTAAAGGCATACAATTAATATGTGTCTTGTGTAATCATATTTATTGTTCAGTATCTGGATGAAGAAGGATCTAATAAGTGACTAGTAGTTGAGAACTGTCTGATTTTCATAGTAAAATTTGAAGTGTGGAAGCATGGATTTGTATTAATATTTAAAGATGGAAAGTGGAAACACAATAATTCAAGTCTCACACGTTTTGGACGAATCCATGGGGACAATTCAATGCCATGTCGGCGCATATATAAATTTAATTATTTATTCTTTTGGTTTTTGGGTAAGTCTTAAACTTTACATTTCCATTGTATTTTAATTAATGGTATTAAATAGATAATTAATTATAAAATCACGAAAACGTTAAATAGAAACTTGGTTAATGATTATGTGAAGCTAATCACCATTAGATGATCGAACGGTCAACTAAAACTCTTGAGTATATTACTTAAGAGGTTTTGAGTTTGATATATCTTGGTTGCTTATAAGGGTGACCACTGGAGGTTTATTCGATCGTTAACTTCAAAGCTTCAGGGGATTAATTGCAATACGTGCAACTGGTTCGACGGTGACCAAAAATATATATAAAAAAAGATCATGTGAAGTTAGCTTTGATTGCATGCGAGTAAAGATGTAAACATGGCCGGTTGTACATATATTCACGTGATGTGGTCGGCTTATAGTGAAAACCAAACAAATCATGTGGAGGTTCTAGGGGCTTTCTCTTTAGAGAAATAGACCCATCTATGTACAAGACGTAAGACCATGAGAATTAATAGTAAACTACTTGAATGTTGACTAGTAGTTAAACGTTTGAAATCATTTTCATAGTTTTGAGATGTCTATGGTTGATATTATAATTGGAATCACAACAATTAGATGACTCACTTCCAGATATATAGGAGAAATCGTGATCAGACATAACATTAATATAATTAATGTACAAGATTAGCAAAATGAGTTTGGGTTCTGTTTATAAAGTTTAGGTTACCATAAGTAAGTAAACACGTGTTTGGGTGAAAGATGCTTGTGTAAAGCCTTTGTATGTAATTTTTTTGGGGTTTTTAGGCAAATGGTATAAAGTGAATCCCAAGTTAATTTGCTATAGAAAGAGGTTCACATCTCAACAACCCTAAAGGTTAGTCTATCAAAAAAATTTACTCATTTTATTAACTGTTTCAGTTTAAATCACTTTAAGATTATTTATTATATTTGTGGTTTATTTAAAACATTGAACTAGTAAGATATTCAATAGATTTTAGAGGTTAATTGAGATGTGTATAAACTGACCTGAACACCTGATTATAAAAAAAAAAAAAGGTTCACATCTTTAGTCTATAGACTTTGCATCTTGGTGAGATCTTTCCACCACCAAACTATCAAGTCGCGAACTCTCTTTGATACGAACATGTAAAAGCCGACTTGAAGAAAAGCAGTGAAAACAACTTAAATGACGTCCTGAAAATAAGGACAAGTCAAGAAGAGAAGAGAACGTGTAAGAAGCTAACATGTACAGTAGAATCCAAAGTGTCAAATCAGCAATGACGTAGCTGATGAGGTAATATATGAGACAAATCAGCTGAATTCCATGCCAATTAACTCCTGATTTTTAGTGGGAAACGTGAACAAGTCAACCATTGCTTAATTGTTTCATGATCATGAGCTGAACTCATGCATGATTTTCTGATTTAATTAAGGCTTCTGCATCGGGAAAATTACATGTGATAGTTGAAGAGCCGAATGAGTTTTACCCCTTTAACATGCTGTGCAAATTATAATATGAAAAATATGATAGAATAAAATATTTTGGCAAAGTGAAAGGAAGACTGGCTTTTAAGTATCATAAAGAAACATATATGGAATCGTGGCGTGGGGACAGATCCTTCTTTAATTACTTCTACACCAAATTCAACACGCCGTGGCCCCAATCCCACAACCATCTGAAGGTCAAACTTTGCTTCTTACATTCACACTCTCTCCACTCACAATTTCAAAGCAACTGCCATGTGATCACTACCACCGAAATTAACCAATACTTCTTGAATTCTCCGTGGCCCATCTCAGAAACTCTATATATAAGTAACTCTATAGGAACCTATTCAGCATTACAATTTACAAACAGTACTATACACAAAGTTGAAGAGCTTCGTTTAGCTAGCCAGTTAAAACAGGAGATCCAATGGCCAGTCTGAGCTTTCTTTGTTGTGGGATACTCTTGTTTGCTAGTGTTTTTCTTAATCCAGTTGGCTGCCATGCTCAGTCCAAGCGTGGAGATGCAACACATAAGGCCTTGTTTGTGTTTGGGGACTCTTTGTTTGATCCTGGCAACAACCAGTATCTCAATGACACCACACAAGAGGTCGCAACTACATGGCCTTATGGAGAAACTTACTTCAAACGGCCCACTGGCAGACTTTCCGATGGCCGCATGGTGCCTGATTTGATTGGTATGACATTAATATTAGTCAGTAATTGCTACTTGTATCAATGCAACTGTGAGTAAATTTTGACAGAGCATACATCATTAATATGTTGCAGCCCAGTTTGCCAATTTGCCTATACTCCCACCATACTTGCAACCGGGGGCTCATCAATTCACTGATGGGACTAACTTTGCTTCTGCTGGAGCTGGTGTTCTGGAGGCAACTCATCCTGGAACGGTATACGTCTTTGTTTTTCAGTGGTGGAAAGTTTAGGCTTAATAGTGGGAATTAGTAGTTTGATTATTGTTCTTTTGTTTTTGCAGATACACCTGAAGTTGCAGCTTAGTTATTTTAAGGATGTGGAGAAGTCATTGAAACAAAAACTAGGTGACAAAGAGGCCAAGAAGGTGTTGAGAAATGCTGTTTATTTGTTTAGCATTGGAGGAAATGATTACTTCAGCTTTTCCTCTATGAACCGCAAAGCTTCTCAGTCCTCCAAGGGTCAATATGTTAAATCAGTTATTGGCAACTTAACATCTGTTCTCACAGTAAGTAACATTTGTCACAGTTTTAAACTTAAATTTTGTTCTAATCAGATGATAACCAAGAGTTCATGTTCAATTTTATTTTGTTAATTCAACTGCAGGAGATATATCATATGGGAGGAAGGAAAATTGCATTCCAAAATGCAGGGAAATTGGGTTGCCTACCAATGATGAAATCACTTGATCCAACACTTGGAAGTGCTTGTTCAGAAGCACCCTCATCACTTGCAAGACTACACAACAGATACCTGGCTGCTGTTCTTAAGAAGCTATCAACCCAGTTGCCAGGATTCAAATATTCCATCTTTGATTACTACAATGCAATTCGTGACAGAGTTGCTTACCCTTCAAAATATGGTAAGTTATTATGACCTCAACTTTCATCAACCATGTATACTTCATTTCTACTTCCTCTTACATTTCTTAATCATAATCTGTGTTGTAATTTGTGAAGGATTCAAAGAGGGGAAGGCTGCATGCTGTGGCAGTGGGACTTACAGAGGAATGAACTGTGGGAAAACAATAAATGGGACACAATCTTTTGAGGTGTGCAGTGATCCTAAAGAATATGTGTGGTTTGATGGTGGACATACTACAGAAAATACTAATACCCAGCTAGCTCAGCTGCTCTGGAATGGAGCTCCACCAGTCACAGGGCCTTACAATATGAAACAGCTATTCAGTCTTTGATCACCGTATTTTCTTATACATGTATTCAGATTAAAGCAGCTGCTTATTTTATTATTAGAGCACTGCAGCAGATCCCATTGATGTTATGTAGTATACCTTCTCATTTTTTTAATAATAATATTACATCTTATAGAGTTATATTAGAGTATTATTTCAGTTGATCTGGCAGTTTATTTGTTAACACCATATTGATTATAAATTTACTTAATCAATGTTAAAAATATGTATCCCAACATTGTACGTGAAGCGTTTGTGTAGGATTATAGTTTAAGATGAGGATTGATCAGTGTTAAAGTTGGGAACCGAACAATTAATAGCTGCATCCCACTCGTAATGGAATTTGGAAGAACTAATCGTTCTTAAAGATAACAGCATGGGAATTCTGTAAAACTGAGGAGTAACATTACCAGGGCGTTCTGATTTATTGTGACGATGCGAAGATCGACTTGAAACTGGAGAAAATTAAACGACTTGGGTCAAGATCGGAGATGTTTGGAGTTGAAACAACATGCATGGAAGCTTAGAACTTAGAGGACGAGTAATTGGGCAGCTAGGACTGTGGAATCCAGAGTGTTTAATGGGAAATGACGGAGGAAATGAGGTAATACAAAAGACAAATTGGACGAATTCGAGGGAAAGTTATGAAGATTTTTTTGGGAGCATAAACAAGTCAACAAGTGCTTTTTAATCTGAAGATTGTGGCATTGTGCTGATTCCAAGTCATGGTCAACATCATTGCATGGGACCTCATGGTATTAAGCAGCAGGACAAAAGCCTTCCATGCATGAAAGCCACAATTATAAAAAAGTATAATAAAATATCAATAATTTTTTCTCACAAATTTTTTTTATAATTCTAATATAATAATTTATAATTAGTCAATTCACAATTAATTAGTAAGAATTATACAAGATCCATATAAAATCTATGTAAGACCTATTATAAACTGATCAATTATAAATGATCATATCATAATTGTAAAAAAAAAATTTGTAAGAGAGAATTATTTATGTAGTATTATTCGTAATAAAAACTAAAAAGTGAGGCTTTGTGTACTCAAGCCATGGCAAGGGAGGAGCGACTCAACGACGGTTTGAGTAAAACTCACTCCCAAAAACTAATAGGAGAGTCAAACAACATATATTCATAGAGATGACAACGAGGCAAGGTGGGGTTAGGTTTCCCATTCTCCATCCGCATCCGCATCCCCATCCTCGCCCCCAAACCCAGTCCCCACACTGCGGGGAAAAGACTCATTCCCTACGTCCCTTAAAACCAGAAAAAAATGCAATTAGGATTAGAAACAATAGTTTTTTCATTTCTAAAAACTACTTTTCAAACTTTAGGGAACATAAGGAATACGTTAAAACCAGAATCAAGGAATTGGGAAGCTGAAGAGTGAATTGAATACGATTAGATGAAGGAGACGAATTTGAAAAGTCGAACAAATAGGCAAAGATCTAGAGACGAAGAAAAATGTGAATTGGAAAGGCGAATCTGGAGAACCGGAGGACAAATAGGCGGCGTTGCAATGACATCGGTCGTCTACAGTGGATGAGCGGTGGTGATTTGCGTGGAGGAGGTTTAGGGAAAAATTATGATAACGTGCAAGGGTGTTATTATAAAATGAGTAATTCTAGCCTTACAAAGAGGGAGACAAAGAATCATACAAAGAGTCAAATCTAACATTTGAAAGAAGGGAAAAAGAGAGAGAGAAAGAGGCAGAGAAAGAGGTAATCATGAATTTCAAGGATTGGATTTGACTCTTTGTATGACTCTTTATATGTCTCTTTGTAAGACTAGTATTACTCTTGTAAAATATAAGCGGATTAGATCAAGTCGGGGCAATCGGGGGCCAGCTATCCCCATTGCGTGGAGGAGGTTTAGGGAAAAATTATGATAACGTATAAGGGTGTTATTGTAAAATGAGTAATTCTAGCCTTACAAAGAGGGATATAAAGAGCCATACAAAGAGTCAAATCCAGTCTTTGAAAGAAGGGAAAAAGAGAGAGAAAAAGAGCTAATCATGAATTTCAAGGATTGGATTTGACTCTTTGTATGACTTTTTATATGTCTCTTTGTAAGGCTAGTATTACTCTTGTAAAATATAAGCGGATTAGATCAAGTCGGGGCAATCGGGGGCCAGCTATCCCCATTGCGTGGAGTAGGTTTAGGGAAAAATTATGATAACGTATAAGGGTGTTATTGTAAAATGAGTAATTCTAGCCTTACAAAGAGGGATACAAAGAGCCATACAAAGAGTCAAATCCAGTCTTTGAAAGAAGGGAAAAAGAGAGAGAGAAAGAGGCAGATAAAGAGATAATCATGAATTTCAAGGACTGAATTTGGCTCTTTGTATAACTCTTTATATGCCTCTTTGTAAGGCTAGTATTACTCTTGTAAAATATAAGCGGATTAGATCAAATCGGGGCAGTCGGGGGCCAGCTATCCCCATTCCCGGGAATGAGGAATAAATTCGTCCCTGTCCATGTCGATTGTAGAGAATCCCGAGGTGAGTTCTCGCAAAATCGGTCGCCATTGTAATCTTTATAGATACACCATAATAACCTATTAAATTAACGGTGTGATACAAATACAACTTATAACACACAACATGCAATATTTTTATCCGAAAATGAGAATTTAACTTATTATTCAATTTTTTTTTTGATAAAAAAAAGAAGCTGTAGAAAACTAATATATTGGATATATAGCTGAACATGCACACATTATTTTTATGGTTTCAACATTTCCATCTATTGATATCATGAATGGAAACACGACAATTTATGACCCCACCCCACACGTTTTGGAGAAATCATGCTAAGAAATAACATTCTCTAATAAAAAGGTCAGATCTTAGAAAGATTTAATTAATAACTTTAATTGATGTTCTGATAGTAACAATTCATGAAGAGATTTCAAAGTGTCAATTCGGCAATGACGTAGTTAATGGGGTAATACATAAGACTAATTTGTTGAATTCCAGTGGTAACCTAAACAAGAGTCAACCATTTCTTAATTGTTTGATCTAAATTCTCAAACTCATGCGTATGATTTAGTTTGTCAAGACTTCCGCTTAAGGAAAAATTGTGTCGATTCATACCATTGTATGCAAGAAACCTGTACATCTCTTTTAAGTATGTTAATATATCTCTCTACAATCATGGATACAAAATTTTGGTCTTAAGAAACATCTCAAACTCCGACCCAAGTCAACACGCTATGGCCCCATGCCCACAATTCTCTGAAATTCAGACGTGTGCTTGTCATGTTCACACTCTCTCCACTCACAGTTTCAAGGCAACTGCCATGTGAACAGAACACCACCCCGAAATCAGCCAATACTTTTTGAATTCTCCGTGGCCCATCTCAGAAACTGTATATATAAGTGACTCTATAGGATCCTATTCAGCATTACAATTTACAAACAGTACTACACACAAAGTTGAAGAGCTTCGTTTAGCTAGCCAGTTAAAACAGGAGATCCAATGCCCAGTCTGAGCTTCCTTTGTTGTGGAATACTCTTACTTGCAAGTGTTTTTCTTAATCCAATTAGCTGCCATGCTCAGTCGAAGCATGGAGAAGTAGCACATAAGGCCTTGTTTGTGTTTGGGGACTCTTTGTTTGATCCTGGCAACAACCAGTATCTTAATGAAACCACACAAGAGGTTGCAACAACCTGGCCTTATGGAGAAACTTACTTCAAACGCCCCACTGGCAGACTTTCTGATGGCCGTACAGTGCCTGATTTGATTGGTATAACACATTAATAATGTTAGCTAGTCAATTGTTTAAATTACTTCAAGTATATGCAACTGAATATATTTTTATCACACTTTGTACTTCATTAATTTGTTGCATGCAGCCCAGTTTGCCAATTTGCCTATACTCCCACCATACTTGCGACCGGGGGCTCATCAATTCACTGATGGGACTAACTTTGCTTCTGCTGGAGCTGGTGTTCTCGATGCAACTCATCCTGGAACGGTATAAGCCTTTGTTTTTCCATGGTGGAAAGTTAGGCTTAATAGTGGGAATCAGTCGTTTGATTGTTGTTCTTTTGTTTGGCAGATACATCTGAAGTTGCAGCTTAGCTACTTTAAGGATGTGGAGAAGTCACTGAAACAGAAACTAGGTGATAAAGAGGCCAAGAAGGTGTTGAGGAATGCTGTTTATCTGTTTAGCATTGGAGGCAATGACTACTTCAGCTTTTCCTCTATGAACCCTAAAGCTTCTCAGTCCTCCAAGGGTCAATATGTTAAATCAGTTATTGGCAACTTAACATCTGTTCTCACGGTAAGTAACATTTGTCACAGTTTTAAAGTTAAATTTTGTTCTAATCAGATGATAACCATGAGTTCATGTTCCAATTTTATTTTGTTAATTCAACTGCAGGAGATATATCATGTGGGAGGAAGGAAAATTGCATTCCAAAATGCAGGGAAACTGGGTTGCCTACCAATGATGAAATCACTTGATCCAACACTTGGAAGTGCTTGTTCAGAAGCACCCTCATCACTTGCAAGACTACACAACAGATATCTGGCTGTTGTTCTGAAGAAGCTATCAACCCAGTTGCCAGGATTCAAATATTCCATCTTTGATTACTACAATGCAATTGGTGACAGAGTTGCTTACCCTTCAAAATATGGTAAGTTATAATGACCTCAACTTTCATCAACCATGTATACTTCATTTCTACTTCCTCTTACATTCCTTAATCATAATCTGTGTTGTAATTTGTGAAGGATTCAAAGAGGGGAAGGCTGCATGCTGTGGCAGTGGGACTTACAGAGGAATGAACTGTGGGAAAACAATAAATGGGACACAATCTTTTGAGGTGTGCAGTGATCCTAAAGAATATGTGTGGTTTGATGGTGGACATACTACAGAAAATACTAATACCCAGCTAGCTCAGCTGCTCTGGAATGGAGCACCACCGGTCACAGGGCCTTACAATATGAAACAGTTATTCAGTCTTTGATCACTGTATTATCTTATACATGTATTCAGATTAGAGCAGCTGCTTATTTTATTCTTAGAGCACTGCGGCACATTCCATTGATGTTATGTAATATACATTCTTACATTTTATAGTTATATGCGGAGTTTTATTTAGTAGATTTGGCAGTTTATTTGGAAGAATTAATTGTTCTTGGAGACAACTTTATCAGAAATCTGTACTACTTAGATGCAAATTTTGAGTTAAAACTAGAGAAAACGACTTGTGTAAAGATGAGAAGTGTTTGGAGTTTAAACTATGGAAGCTTAGAAGAAGAGTAATTGGGTAGCTAGCACTGTGGAATCCAGCCTGTTTATCGGGGAATGACGCAGGAAATGAAGTAATACAAGAGAAAAATAAGATTTATTCCAGGGAAAGCTACTGAAGATTATAGTGGGAAAATAAACATGTCAACAGGGGTTTGTTTAATCTGAGACTGAGACTTTTACATAATTTGTTGAATGAAGATTGTGCTGATTCATGTTACAACTTCAACAACAATTAATAGCTCCACAGTCCACCCCACGCGTATTGATGAGATTGGAAGAAGCGTTTCACAGCATTGTCAGGATGTTCACATTTATTCATGTGCCTTAGGTTGACTTCAGACTTCGTGAAAACGACTTGGATAAAGATAGGCCATCTTAGTAATATGCTAGCATAATAGATGGCAAAGTTTTATCAGGGAAATTTGATTTGAATCCAGAGCAAGTTACTGAAGAATTTTATTGAAACTAATCAGACTGCATAATCTGAATAAGCATACAAGATAGTCTAATAATCAAAGGTTAAAAAGTTGTTTCATATTGCGAGGCCCTGTGACTGGTGGGGCTCCATTCCAAAGCAGCTTAGCTAGTTGAGTGTTAGCTCTTTCTGTAGTATGTCCACCATCAAACCAAACATATTCTCCAGGATTACTGCATAACTCGAAGGATTTAGTTCCATTTATTGTGTTCCCACAATTCATTCCTCTGTAAGGTCCACTGCCACAGCATGCAGCCTTCCCCTCTTTGAATCCTTCACAACATAAAACCCCGAAAACAAATTACAACACAGATTATGTAAAAATTAATTACATTTTAATTAAAGTTGAGGCCATAACTTACCATATTTTGAAGGTTTAGCAACTCTGTCACCAAGTGCACTGTAGTAATCAAATATTGCATATTTGAATCCTGGGAACTGGGTTGATAGCTTCTTAAGGAGAACAGCCAGATATCTGTTGTGTAGTCTTGCTAGTGATGAGGGTTCCTCAGAGCAAGCACTTCCAAGCTTAGGATCAAAAGATTTCATTCCTGGAAGGCAATCCAATGGCCCTGCATTTTGAAATGCAATTTTCCTCCCTCCTATATTATATATCTCCTGCAGACAAATTTACAACATGAACTCTTAGTTATCATCTAAATATTACAAAATTAAGTTTAAAACTCTGACAAATGACTTACTTTGAGCACAGATGTTAAGTTTCCAATGACTGTTTTAACATATTGACCCTTGGAGGACTGAGAAGCTCTGGGGTTCGTCTGAGAAAAGCTGAAGTAATCATTGCCTCCAATGCTAAACAAATAAACCGCATTCCTCAACTCCCTATTGGCTTCTGCTTCACCTAGTTTTTGCTTCAGTGATTTCGCCACATCCTTAAAATAGCTTAGCTGCAACCTCAGACGTATCTGCAAAAAAGAGACACAAATCGGTTAAATTTCTGTTCAGATTATATATATTCCTTAATTTTATACAAAATACAGAAAACAAAGATGCATACCGTTCCAGGATGAGTTTCATCAAGAACTCCAGCTCCAGCAGAAGCAAAGTTTGCCCCATCAGTGAATTGATGAGCACCCGGTTGCAGGTATGGTGCAAGTATAGGCAAATTGGCAAACTGGGCTGCAACAATTTAATGAAGTATAAACTATCAAAATTCACTCAAAGTAATTCATTGATACATCAAGTAATTGAAGCAATTGACTAGCTAACATTATTAATGCGTTGTACCAATCAAATCAGGCACTGTGCGGCCATCAGAAAGTCTTCCAGTGGGGCGTTTGAAGTAGGTTTCTCCATAAGGAAAGGTGTTGCAATTCCTTTTCTGCTGTCATTTAGATACTGGTTGTTGCCAGGATCAAACAAGGAGTCTCCAAACACAAACAAGGCTTTATGTGTTAACGTGCACCTCCTGGCTTTGACTGAGCGTGGCAACTAATTGGATTAAGAAGAATACTTGCAAATAAGAGTATCCCAAAACAAAGGAATCTCAGACTTGCCATTGAATCCTGTTGTAGTTTGCAAGTAAGTACCATTAATCAATATTTGGTGGTGGTCACATGGCAGTTGCTTTTAAAATGGTGAGTGGAGAGTGTGAATATAAGATGCAAAGTTTGACTTATGGATATTGAACGTGGGCTTGGGGGCCATGCCACTTTAACCAGTGGTCGGCACTGTTTGATGAGTTAGGTTTTTTGTTTCTTGCAAATAAGAAGAATTTGGGTTATTTTGTAAATTATTTGAAGAATCATCTTTATGTTATGGTTCAAAGGCCAAACTTTTAAATAACTGATTTCCCCTATATTTGTGTTTGGCTAATGAGAAATATATATCTATCCTCATCTTCAATATTAAGATGGGAATAGGTCCTCATTGTTGGAGTTATTGACCACTTTAACAATAAAGGGCAGCAACCCAGGTCTGTAGGTGGTTTGGGCTTAATTTTTTCATGAAGAGCCGCTGAACGATTTCTCTAAGTTATTATTTCATTATTTTGTTGGGGCTTAGGAATAAAAATCCTTATAATATTAGGTTTTAGTCTTTTAAAGTTAGTATATAAACATTGTTTTCTCTTAGTACGAGTGTGATAGCAAATCATAGGACAAATTACATTTATTGTAAACGAAAAAGGTGAGTCAGTATTACGTAACCTATTAATTGGGTGAACCAAGATAAATCGTGTGTATTTCTTCTTTCTCTTTAGTATATTTGTGGTTTGTGTGTGTTTATTATTTTTTTAGTTTCGTATTAATCTAGATTGTTTCATTCATGAGCCATTCAAGTAAATTATTTAAGAAAAATAATTAATGTTTGATCGACATCACAAGTTTTGGATAAGATATTGTCTACTTTTGACTCACAATATTCTCGTACTTCTATCTCTATATACTCATCCAAGGTTTAATTTGTGTGAAGTTAAGTTAACAACGTGGGTATGTTGAACATTTTATGTGGTCTATGAGATACAAACATTAAACGTACCATTATTTATCGTCATCAATGTAATTGCTGACTTATCATATTTATTGTTAATATATTATAATAATACTAGATGTACGAATAAATTTTACAAAGATTTGTGTACAAATTAGCGTGACAGAAAATAAATATAAATAAAAATTTGAAATGTTGCTCAGTGATTTTTTCGAAATTACAGTGATTTTTTCGAAATTACTGTAATGAAAACTAGAAATTAACAACAATCTCAAGATCAGATATCCCAAGAGAACTTTTCTTACATGAGTCCTAGACCTATGGCTATGGACTCGAAATCCCAATCACCTTATTTTTCTGGGAACATGACATATTACATGCATGCATCTCCTTTATTTAATTAGAGCTCTCCGAGCCTACATATATTTAGAGATTAAACAACTTCTCGACATTGTAATAAGGTCCTATCACATGTTTTGGTCCTGTCCACATCAGCTGTGCTAGTTGAAAGTTGGCTCTATCAGTATGATGACCCCCATCAAAAAACACATACTCATTCACATCTTCGCATAAATTGAAAGGTTCCTGAGTACTACTGCAATTTTCTCCATTCAGTACTCCACTGCCACAGCATCCAACTTTTCCTACCTTGAAGCCTGAAGGAAGATCAACAAAAAACCATAATCAATTTAATACCTTGCCAATTAATTAAAGACGTACGATCAAAAACAATGATTGATTGATGCATTGATAATTACCATGTTCTGTGGGATGAAGAATTCTGTCACGAAGAGCATTGTAGTAATCAAATAATGCATATTTGAAACCAGGGTGTTTAAGCTCAAATTGCTCCAGGACAGTAGCTAGGAAACTGTTGTGCAATGTTGCCTGGCTCATGAATCTACCTACACAATCAACCTCTACATTATTGGTTTTTTGTTTGACATTTGGCATGCAACCCAAAGGTCCAACATTCTGGAACCCAATTTTCCTTACTCCGAGAGCATAAAATTCCTACAAAAATCACAAAAATATATCTAATTATATGTACATTAAGTTACAGGTAATATATATATATTATTGAAGGGTTAGGATATATCTTACTTCAAGTGCAGCTGTATAATTACCCATCACCTGCCCTACAAGTTCAACCTGCTCGGAAAGAGTAGGATCTCTGTTCATGTTAAACCTCATGTAGTCGTTGCCTCCTATGCTGAACAAGAGCACCGATCTGTGCAAAAGACTTTTGGCTTCCTCGTGGCCTAATATCTGTTCCAATTGTTTTACGACGGTCTTGAAATATGGTAATTGTACTCCAAGGTTAATCTGAAACATGTACAAAAACATTTAAATATATATATGCTGACATGAAGCACACGGAGGAAGAAGAAGAAGAGATTACCGCCGTCTCACTCTCGCCAAGAACACCTGCCCCGGCCGAAGCAAAGTTGATTCCATCAGTAAAATCACCTCCTTCCTCCAGGTATGGTACTGGTAGTCTCAATTTTGCATCAGTGGCTGCAGCCAGTAACCAAGTTCATATTTTAGAATATTATTATTACATTAATGTCTTCCCAAAGTAATTCTGAGAATAGTAATTATTTATTCTGCGTCAGTTTCTAACCAGCTAGCTAGCCTTATGTACATACCAATGAAGTCAGGGAGTAGACGGCCATCAGAGATTCTTCCAGTGGGCTTGTCAAAGAAGGTCATCCCGTAGGGCCAAAGAGTCCCCGTAGGAAACCTACCTTCATTTGCGGGAAGATGCGGATTGTTGCCGGTGTCAAAGAGTGAATCTCCAAAGACAAACAAGAGCTTATGAGTTTTAATATCATAACATTCCGTCACGCTAGAAAGGGTTACATAAAATGTAACAATTAAGTAGAGAACAAACTTGCTTCGACTTACCATCACTTAATACACAACTCCACAATTACACACTTGCAGTTGTTTTCTTTGCTTTGAGCCTTCCCTCTTGCTCATATTTACAGTGGTATTGCGGTTAGATCTTTTTTCTTTAAAAAAAAAAAAAAAAAAATCTCTGCACCATTATCACGTGGTTTAATTTCTACATTTGGTTACTAGCCAGGAAGGATTACACATGTAAATAGTCAAGTAAGACACCATTTTTATTTTCTCAAGATGTCTCTGTTTCATGAATTTGATTTATAAGTTTCATATAAATTGCAAAAAGAGTTCTCATTTTCATGTGCTTTTCCGATTATATATACGTTATCCTCAATATAAACATACCATTGGTAGATGAACAACAAAATTAAATTCATTTAAATAAGAGTAATACTACACATAAAAAAAATTTTTACAAAGATTTCTACACAAAGTGATGTGACAAAAAATGAATAGAAGAGTGAATTTAATGAGTTTGACTTTTTGTTTTACTCTTCCATTCATTTTTTGCTACCTTACTTTATATAAAATTTTTTATAATATTTCTTTATAAGTATATTATTATTGTTTAAATAAATACAACCAAAACGAGATCACATGTATCTACTATGAAAAATAAGATTTTTTTTTTCTCTGAATTGACATTTGCTTGATGGTGGACCACTGGTTCGTCTTTTGCATAAACTTCCAAGAATTAGAGTTAATATTGTCTCTGGATTATATGTATTTTGATTGGCTGTCCTATATATATGTACAAATTTATCAATTCAATTTGAATTTTTGTTATAACTTAGCAAACTTTTTTTTTTAATTATTTTTTTTTATAACTGGGGTGTCCAGGTCAGCTTACATGCACCTTAGCTAATCTCGAGGTTTCATTGAACACCTTACAAATCCAATAGACCAGGTAAGTCACAAATGTGGTAGGTGACCACTTTGTATATATACCGTTGGTAGATGGATAACATGTTCGGATATTATGACTCGTTTTCCTATTTGTTCTAAAAATATTGTATGTCTTTAAGAAAATTATTTAATTAAGAATACGATTATGAATATGAATATAATTCTGAGTCATATTAGAAATTGAAATATTAATCCTATTAGAAATAAAATGTCTCCTATACTACCAATAAATATAGTGGTGATAATCAATTCAAGGTTAGAGAACCAATTCAAGGTTACGAGAGAATATAATAGTACATATATTAGATGTAAGAGTTGTTAAACATGTAAAGTGTCTTAGAAACTAGGATTGTAAGATTGTTTCCGCTCTAAGCACTAGGTTGAGCTCTGTTAATTATGTATTGGCTATAGAGGATTTCTCTCATTCGTGAATGTAGACGGGTTATACCAAACTACGTAAATATCGTGTCTTTTTATGCGATGTGACTTTATTCTTGCATTATTAATCTCGAATGTATATTTCCCATTGCACGATCTCGTAGCACAAAAAAATAAATTCATTTAAATAATTACTAAAACGAGATCATATATATCTACTATATATGAATAATAAGAAAAAATCTTCGAACTCACATTTGCTTGACTGTGGACCACTGGTTCGTCTTTTGCATAAACATCCAAGAATTTCCTTTTGGTGGTCCTATATATAAGAGCAAATTTATCAGTTGAATTTGAATTTTCTGTTGTAACCTAACTAACTTTCTTCCATTATCACCATTCTTCATAAATTATAATTAGAAAAATACATTTGTAGAGAATTTTGGCTCGTTTTTCATACGATCATTGAATGAAGCAGTAGAAGGTGATCTTAGACACGTATGGGTTTTAGAAACCAAACAA
Organism: Pistacia vera; assembly: GCF_008641045.1. Taxonomy (NCBI): domain Eukaryota; kingdom Viridiplantae; phylum Streptophyta; class Magnoliopsida; order Sapindales; family Anacardiaceae; genus Pistacia; species Pistacia vera. Next base: position 17,456 of record NW_022195286.1, read on the forward strand.
AAATATGCTTCACAAGGAAGAGGTGAATCGACATATTTAATATAGGACCACTGCTTCAATTTCACAGATTCAGACAATTAATCACAATTAATGTTTTTGGACTATATAGGTATTATTATTCATTAATAACACTTATTTTCCATGTGGTGGTCCTATAACATGTTACAACCCAACTTTTTATTTTTTGGTAACCAGAATGTTTGGACCAGTTTATGTGCACTTCAACTAATCTCTCAGATTTATTGAACACATTACAAGTCCAAATGACCAAATAAGCTACAATGTTATTGTGGTAGGTGGCCCTAAGGTTTGAACCTAAAAACTCAAGGAAGGGAACAAACCTTGACTGTCAGGCCAGCCTATTAAGGTTTTAATAACTTAACTTTTTTCACCACTATAGATTGAAATTTTTATATTAAAAACAAAGAAATAATAATCATCAATATGTCTTTAGAGAATTTTAACTCAGTTTTCTTGGTTAGTTTCCTTTTGAGTCGATATGAATCTTTTTGCAAAGAACAAATAAAATTGATTTTGCATTAGCTTACGGGAATGGAGATGAAAGGTCCGGCTTTCAAGTAAAAACAAAAACCAGTTTACGGGAGAAGGGAGTCCAACTACATATATATATATATACACCATAACGGTCTACTAATTTGACGATGTGGGACAAATTCAACTTCTAACACTTGCAATATATTTATATTATTAAATCAAATTCACTTTTTTGAATAGATATCTCATGTCTTACAATGAAAAAATACGAAAAAATTTGAAATGAGATAGAAAACGAACAGACTATAAATTTGAGTCGAGAATACAATTAGTACAAAGAATAGTTAATCTATGGTACTGATTCATTGAATCAAGTTCTATAACAAGATGAATTTCATTGTTAATCCAAACAAAATATGCTCCAAGAGGGAGTGATAATTTTGACATCTCTTTACTTTGATGTTGGAACTCTGTTTCCTTTTTTAAGAATTTCAAATTAAAAAGAATTGATTCATGCATTGAATGTCTTCACAAGGGTTGTCCTACATATGTCTACGAATTTATTGCTTGAATTCAACTGTTGTCATAACCTAACTTTCTTTAACATTATCCTCTATCTTTGATAAATTAAAATTAAAATAGACTAATCATCAATCCATCCATTAACATCTGACTTTCACCACTCTTGGGTGGCTGGGTGGGGCGACAGAGACTTTGAGGTGTATTACTCAAGAGGTCTTGAGTTCGATTCCTCTCGGTAATAGGGGTGGTCACTGGAAGGTTTACCTAGTTGTTAACTTCTAGGCCTTGGGGGATTAGCGGAGGCCCAAAAAAAAAAAAAAAAAAAAAAAAAAAAAGAAAAAATCAACTTTCATGACAAAATATCATCAATCTTTAATATGGTCCGAAGTAGAATATGTATATAAGTACTATTTTTTATCCAATCATATCCAATCTAATCCAATTTAATCTAGTTTAGTACCACTTTTTTTCCTGCTGAGGGTGAGCTGATAAATTAAGATAATCGATTTGACTATAATGTGTGTCATTTTGATAAAGTGTTCAACCCAAGAGCTTGAACTATGAAATAAGGATCACACATTAATATGAAGTTTAACATATACAAACAGGAGATCCTCCAAAACCTCTCATCTAACTGTCCAAGTTTGAATACTTGATACTTTCTTCCCTATATTGCACAAGGCTATCAATAGCCAAGACTCAACAACAAGCTCTCATGTAGGGACGTAGCCAGGATTTTTAGTCAGTGGGGTCAAAATATTAACTCTAAACCGAAGCCCCAAATCTTATAACTTAGACTTTTCAAACAATTTATGCTAACCCAATAAAATTCAACTTATAAACCCATAAAAACTCATCAAATCCAACTCTAAGTATCAAGCAATTAACGTATATATCAAAATTGAACCAAATCCCCAAATCTCTACAACTTAGGGTTTCATCAATTCTTTAAACCCATTAAATATTAACTCAATAACTAACCAAAATTTGTCAAACCCAACTTTAAAAAACAACTAATTAATCCATACCTCACACATAAACAAGATTAAATCAAAACCTACATCAAAATCTAGGAATTTGATCTTCCAATTTCAAACCCTATTGACACGTGAATGACTATACATGCCATATTTAGAAGATTTGGGATATTTGATATTGTCCAAGTATGGTAGCTTGGCTAGAATTATATTGTTGCCTTGTATGTATTGATTTGCATTTATTCCTTTTATTTGCTTTCCTTACATGTTACATTTACAATTGTATAAATTGTAACACTCTTTACATGAAATACAATATACACAAATTACTCAACTATCTTTTCTTGCTTGTATTCTCTCGGCATACTTAGCAACTAAGGTTGCTTCTCTTGCCTCTCTTATTCTTCTTGGAACTCTTTGGTAACTCTACTACCTCTTTGTGCCACTCTAATACCAGATTCTTACATGGTATCAGAGTGGGTTTCCTAACCAACTCCTCTCCTTGTTGCATTTCTCTAATCCAACTCCTGTCCCTGCAAAATAAACTCTAGGATTAGTTCCCCAAAACCAAATGGATCCAAACCAGAAAACCATAACAAACCCAATTGGGCCCAACACACCAAATATGGGCTCAGATTCAGCAAATAGCCAAACTAACCCATACCAAACCAACCAAACCAGGCCAAACACTTAAACAAGACCAAATATGCAACCCAACCAAGACAACCAAACCAGGTCCAACCCAACAACATTTCTTTTGGGTTTTCAGGCCAAACTGACCCAAACTCGTTTCCCTTCCAATTCCAGATTGTGCAACCCTAATCTCGCCAATCGAAGCCTGGCGATCCTCTATACTCCTCACCGTCCGATAGACCAGAACTTGTTCTGGTTAAACAAGTCCTCATTGGTGCAGAAAACTATGCGACATGGGCTCGCGACTTTCGACGGGCACTCATCACCAAAGACAAAGACGTTTTTATAGATGACACCATAGCACCACCGGCGGAGCCTCATCTCCACAAACATTGGATCAGATGCAACATGTTAGTTCGTTCGTGGATAGAAAACTCCCTGACTTAGGAGGTTGTCACCGGTTTGCTCCCAATAGAAATTGTCGAAGAACTCTAGTGATTTATCAAGGAAATGTATGGCTAGTTAGATCTGCCCAAGATCTTCTCACTTAGGCAAAGAGCAAAATCAGACCATGATGGTCCCCTACAACCGCCTCTCGACCGTATGGAATGAACTTGATGTAGTCACCGATCCTCTTTGTGGACCACTGTAAACCTTGCAGCAGTTCCAACAGATCAAGGAACAAGGTTGGTTGATCTAGTTTCTCCTTAGATTGAACAACAACTTTTTGGCTTTTTGCACGCATATGGTAGCCACCACCTCGCCATTGGCGCTCTGCCGTGTGTATCAGCTAGCTGTCTAGGATGAGATTCAACGCCTGGCCTCCATGAAATCACCGCAATTAATTAGGTGAGTCCAGGCCTTTGTCGCTGATAGAGAAACCAAAAGGGAAGGGCTGTGCCTAGGGTTTTCAAATGAAAAAGAAAAAGAAAATGTTTTATATAAAGGAATGAATGGCCAAGATCATTCCAAATCATCCAACGACTAGCAAACAGTCAAAGAAGTCAATAGTCAATCTGGTCAACTTTTTGGGAACTCATCTAATGACCCATACCTTGGCAACTTTCAGAATGGATCCAATGGCTCAGGATCGTCCTGATCGGGTAAAAAAAATGTACTATGACTACTGTAAAAGGAGGAATCACAATTGGGACAGATGTTGGAAACTACATGGTTACCCTAAGGACAATAGTGGCAATCCTACCATGAATAGTATAACCAAATCGGGATCAAAAGACCAACCACCCTTAATCAAGCCTGAACAAATCACTCAACTCATCTAGATGCTGAATCAACTCCCAACAAACAATGCTTCCGCTAGTTATGCAGGTACATCTTTCTGTTTCAATAATTCAATATCCCGTGATTTATGGATTATCAACTTAAGGGCTAGTGATCACATAATTTGCGACCTTAAATATTTCCAATCACACATAAACAACATCCCACAATTATCTGTTAGGATGCCAAATGGTAATATTGCTCCAACGACTCATACAAGGGTAGTCAAACTCACTGAAAGCATAGTTCTTAGAAATGTCCTTTTTGTCCCTGCTTTCAATTTTAATCTTATATATGTATCCAAATTTTGCAATGATAATATTTGCACATTACAATTCCTTCCTAATATGTGTACCATTCAGGACTCTTAGACTGGCAAACAGATGGGCTTGGGTAAGGCCTACCATGGTCTCTGCTGTTGGGAGCCTTTTTCTTTTTTTCCTAGAAATAAAGACTATTATTGTAATGCCAATATTAATAATAATTCTCTGTTTTGCATCAAAGATTGGGTCACAATGCATCTATACCTCACTCAAATTGTCAAATTTGTCCCATTGCCAAACAACAGAGAACAAGTTTTCCCATTAGCACATCCTCCATTAAAAAACCTTTTGCCCTAATCCATCAAGATATCTAGGCCCATGCTCTGTTCCCAATCATGATGGATCCAGGTTTTTCCTAATAGTAGTGGATGATTTTCACGAGGAACTTGGATATTCCTAATGTAATCCAAAGACCAAACATTCTCTCACATCCTCAACTTCCTCTCTATGGTCCAAACACAATTCAACACACGCGTTCAAAGGGTTAGGACTAACAATGCTTTAGAATTTTTCAACCAGTAGTGTTCTTCCTTGTTCCTTTCCCACATAATTCTCCATGAGAATTCTTGTACTTATACTCTTCAACAAAATGGGATTATTGAACTAAAACACCGTCACCTCTTAGAAGTAGCTTGAGCCCTCAAACACCGAGTCCATATTCCCGCCACCTTTTGGGGTGAATGTGTGATTACTGCCACTTATCTCATTAATCGCATGCCTACACGGGTTATTAGAGGTAAAACTTCTTTTGAATTACTATTTGGAAAGATACCTGATAACACCCACTTACGAGTTTTTGGTTGTTTTTGTTACTCCACAATAGTGGGTTCCTGTGACAAATTTGCTCCTCGTGCCAGGAAATGTATTTTCATGAGGTATCCTATGCTCTAGAAAGGGTATCGTCTTTATGATCCCTAACTTGACAAGTTCTTTGTTAGTAGAGATGTTGTTTTCCATGAGGGAATTTTTCCCTTCTCAAATAGTACTACTTTGTCCCTTCCATCAGCGCATGCACCATTGGATCACCAGCCAGACACTCCCATCACCGTGGTTCCCATTTCGATTGCTCAACCAAAGTCTGATCATGCTCTCACTCTTGATTCGCATCAAGACTTCAATTTTTGAAGCACCTCTGGAATCTCCCCATGCCACAGATCTGTCCACTACGGGTCTCGCTCAAGATACTTCTCCACCTCCAGATCTAGGCCCTCACACTCCTTCACCAACATTATTCCTCTATGACGATCCTCCAGAGTTACCCGGCCACGTGTATGGATGGTTGATTACATTTGTTCCACCATGGAAGGTATTACTTATCCCATATCTAATTATGTCAGTTTTGACAGATTATCCTCTGGCCATAGATCCTACATGAGCAATATTTTCGCTGGTCAGGAAGCAGTCACCTTTTCTGATGCCCTTCAACATGATTGTTGGCGTCAAGCCATGGAGGCAGAATTAAATGCTTTGGTCAACAATCACACATGGGACCTCGTTTCATAACCCTCACACCGTAATCCTATTGGTTGTAAGTGGGTCTACAAAATCAAATGCTGTGCTGATGGTTCCATCGAAAGGTACAAAGCTCGCCTTGTTGCAAAAGGCTTCACTTAATAGGAAGGGTTTGACTATTAGGAAACCTTCTCACTTGTAGCCAAACATGTCACTGTTTGTGCATTTCTTTCCGTTTATTCTCACCATGATTGGTCACTCCACTAGATGGACGTTCATAATGCCTTTCTCCATGGCGATCTTGATGAGGAAATTTATATGGATATTCCTTCGGGTCTTCGCAATCAAGGGGAGAATCTTGTATGTAGGTTGTATGAATCTTTATATGGGTTGAAACAAGCATCACGGCAGTGGAATGCAAAGTTTACAGAAGCTCTCACAGCCATTGGATTCACTCAATCCAAGCATGATTATACTTTATTCTTCAGACAAAAGGGTGAGTCTTTCCTCAGTAGTCTATGTTGATGACATTGTCATTATAGGAAACGATGAGAAAGTAATCACAAAATTAAAAGAGTATCTTCACAGTACATTTCACATTAAAGATCTAAGGGCACCAAAGTTTTTCCTAGGTATCGAGATTACTTGTTCCTTAGAAGGAATATCCCTCAGCCAATGGAAGTATGTGCTTGAACTCATTGCAGATTCAAGGCTTGTTGCATGCAAGCCAAGCATCATTCCTGTTTAGCTCACCACAAGAGAATATGATGAGAAAAGCAAATCCTGAGATTGATCCATTATTAGAAAATAGTTCTAGTTGTCAACGACTTGTCGGAAGGCTTATATACCTTACCATGACTCGACCAGATATTAGCTATGCAGTTCAAATCCTTAGCCAGTTCATGAATGCCCCAAAGCAATCCTACATTGATGCAATAATGAAGGTACTCAAATATTTGAAGGGTTGTCTGGGGTTGGGACTCTTCTTAAAAAGGAAAGGAGATCTCAACATCACTACGTACTGCGACTCAGATTGGGGTTCATGTCCAATGACAAGAAGATCTCTCACTGGTTTTTATATTAAACTTGGAGAGTCTCATATCTCATGGAAAACAAAGAAGCAAACTACCGTATCACTCTCATCAACAGAAGCAGAATACAGAGCCATTATTCTCTCGGCATACTTAGCAACTAAGGTTGCTTTCCTTGCTTTCTTATTCTTCTTGGCACTCTTTGGTAACTTTGCTACCTCTTCCTGCCACTCTAATACCAGATTCTTACAAACCCATTCATTAAACTTGTTGGGGAGAGAGTTGGAGATTTAACTCACATTAGAGTGTGGTTACCCATTTTAAGTGTAGTGGAACCATTACCAAGTAGATTAAACATTTCCAAGTTAAACACATTAAACACAAGTGCGGAAAATAAAGAACACAACCATATATATGGTTCGGCTAAATCTACTTTTGGCCTACATCCATGAGACCTTGTCTAGATCGAACCAATCCACTAAGTTAAAAACACATTACAAGACATAGTTCAAAGTTGATCTAAGTTACAGTAAAAAGAACTCCTTGTTCAACTTTACACTTAGCACCACACTCTGAATCCTTAACGTGTAGTAACTCTTTAGACCTTCTTCATGTTGGGAACACACCCGAGAACAACTTGTAAACCACCAAGCTTCAAGTGCTGAAGCAAGCACCAACATCAACAAAGGAACCACGTTCCAAGAGCCATCAATAATGTGTTTGATATGGTGAAGTTTTGGCACAAAATATGGAAATAAACTTTGACCCTTAAGAGAGAAAAATACTGTAAGAGAACCAGAGTACAATGAAACAAAATGTCAAAAGGTTAGATTCATACATACAAGAAGGGGCATTATATAATGAAGGATTTCTTGCTCAACAATATAGTGCCAAATTAGCCAACAAGGGACTGATTAATGTTTGTCCAAATAAGAAAAGTTTTCATTATTTTGGTTTGGACCACAAAACAAATCGGGAAAAGAACTTTATTCCCTAGGACCACTTAAGGATGCTATGACACATGTAAAAAGGTCCTAGAAAGTGAGAGATAAAGATAAACAATATCTTTTTCACTTTTTCAGACATGCAACTCGTGCTGGGTTGCAAATATCTGAAGTAAGAGTGAAAGCACAAACTGTTGTGCACACACACTCTAAACGAAACAAGCCAAGACTCAAGTCTGGCAATCAGTGTGCATGTAGAACATATGTGTACACATACAATTCATAAGTTTGAGAAATATGAGCTTTCCACATTCTCCTACTTTGTCAAACTTATGAACAAAGAACACAAAAAGGATTAAATGCAAACCTGATTCAATCAACCAATTAAACTTGCAGATTTGCAAAAAAAACATAAAAAAAAAAAAAAAAAAACACACGCACACACACACACACACGCACACATACACACACAAAGGTGAGCACAAGGTTAGCAAATAAAACAAATAAGACAAATAAAGTAAAATAACTAAAAGTTCTGCAGAAACAAAACAGAAACAGTAGCAAATAAAGTAACAAACTCCCCATGGAGAGATAACAGCAAAAAAAAAAAAAAAAAAAAAAAAAAAATTCAAAGTTCAACATATAAAATTTTAAATTCCCCCATGCTTTTTACTCCCCCTCTTTATTCATAAGTCTTGAGGATTTTCGAGAGGGTAGGGAAGAGCAACTAGCTTTCCTCTTGGTTCTGTGCTTTGAAGGAGCAGTGATGGTGACATGAGAGTCCTCCACTTGAACATTTGGAACAACAACAGAAGAGATGTCAACAACTTCACCTTGGACTTAAGGAGCATCGTCAGTGCGCACATGGCAATCATCTTGAGCAGCTGCATCTTCAGGTGCTTTTTCTTCTTCATCTGCTACTTCTTGGTCTTCCTCATCACCAATTTTTTCTTCTTCCTCATGAGTAATGTCTTCCTTATCTTCATGAGCTTCTTGTTCATTTTTAATTTCACGAGTAGCTTGTTCTTCTTTTGGAGTCATAGTTGCAGCATCTTTAGCAGGCATTGTAGGAGTAGGGGGGACAACAGGAGAAACTAGAGCAGCTAGAGGCACCATATTCTGATCTGCAGGGTCAGTTAGAATAGGTTTCTTCTTATTCTTTTGCTTCTTCTTCAAATCAGCTTCCATTTTTTCCATCCGAGAATTGAGGGAAGTGTGAATTTCCTTCACATACTGAAGGATAGTCTCCATTGAACTTTCTAAGTCCTACAAGGCAACAAAAAGCTTGGATTGCCAAGTGTTAGTCCTTATTTGATTAGTTGAGGAAGTTGAGGGAAAATTCCTTGTAGGCTGTCTTAAAGACTTCTTGGTGACAATCTTTATCTTCAAAATAGGTTCCACTTCATAAAACTTGGGCTTGAAAGTGGAAATGATCTTGTAAATCAAGGAAGGAAAAAACAGAATCTGCAGAGAATGAGTGATAGCACTGCCACCCTAACACTAGTAAAAATCAACTCAACCAAATCAATCTTTTTCCCTTGAGCAATTCCATGAAGGAGTTATGCTCGTTCTGGTTGAGCAGTTGAATTGTGCATAGAAGGTGACCAGTTGGTCAAAGATATCTTAGACAACAACTTGTAAAGTGGTGTGAGCACATTGGGTTGCAGAACACCAATCTTAGGCCATTTTGCAACAGAGCCACCAGTGATGATTGTGACAATTTTGTCTAAGTCTAAGCTCTTTAAATCAAAGTTATTCTTGCTTTTCTTCAAACCAAGAGCATCCCTAACCACATTTTCAGTAAACAGGACCTTAATGTCCTCTAACATAGACTCGATCATTATGCACATTTGAATTTGGTTCAGTGTTGTCCAAGCCAAAGTTGGTGTAAAACTCTTGAACAAGAGTTTAGACAGGGGCAGTTAGACTAGTGACAGTTCCTAGCCATTTCCTTTTCTTCATCATGGCATGGAATTCATCAAAATCTTCTAACCTAACATTGGCTTCACTCATAATTGTCTTTTTGACAATGTGACTTTTGAATTTAGTCTCAGTTATAGGTAAAACAAAATGAGAGATTTTACCAGTTGATAGTTCCTCCATAACAGCTTTTCTTTTCTTCTTTGTCAACTCTACTAGAGTAGAGGCTTTGAAGACGTAGCTTTTGTAGAAGTTTCCTTACGCGATTTTAGAGTGGTTATCAGAGTGTTGTTTGAGGCATTGTTCGACGCCAAAGAGGATTTTTCAGGTGACTTCTCAAGTGAGGCAGAGGCAAACTCCTTTTGTGAATGCATAGAGTCCTGGTTATCACTAGAAACAAGGGAAGAGATAGATGAGGATGAATGACTGGTTTCTTCCTCGTAAGACTCTTCTGGTGTCGTTGAATCAGACTCCGGTGGTTTTCTCTTTCCTTGCCTTTTTCTTGTTGGATTTCTTCAGGTCTTGAAATCCTTTCTTGACTGATTCCTCCATGGCCTTTCTCTTTGGGTTCTCAATTGCTTTCTTCTTTCAATCCATGTGAGAAAACACAAAAAAATAAGAAATTTTTTGAGAGAAAATATCATGAAGAATAGAGAAAACGGTCGACGCTATTAGGGTTTAGGAATGTGAAGAGTGACACAACAGGGTTTAGGGCTTGCATTAATGGCAAGCAGTCATTCTGATGCCCTAAAGAGAGTCATACCAAAAATAGAACTCTATCCTAAATGAGTGTACATATGCAATGATGTGAGCACACAACATCCCAAAAGGACATCAGAAATTTTCAAAAGACTAGACTTTATTGAACAATTTTTAACAACATAAAATTGAAAATGATGAAATGCTTCACATGAATTTTTGAGAATCAAGACAGTCAATCTATGCAAACCATCATAATAAATCAAATTTTCAATCTTTGAAAGGCACAATAACTCCTAGGAAGTTGTCTACATAATACAATCACACATAAGTGAGATAAATTTCGAAGAGCTTGTCTTAGTGTGTGATAGTGTCCTCAAAGGGGTAAAATGACACATAGGTCAATTTTAAATTTTGTAAGAGAAGCTCCCCCTTCCCTCTAGCCCTGCTATATTTAGCATTTTCTTTTTTAGCATAGAAAAATAAGAATTTTTTTTTTTTTAATTTTGATTCAAGGGCAAATAACTCTCATAAACATAAGCAAAATGTAGCTTTCACACTTACAAGAAGGTAGTTCTCTTAATGGTAGATTTTCCAAGATATAGGGGTCTTTACAAATTAGAAAATTACTCAAAATAACATTTGTACTTCATGTAAGGTAGCTTTTTCATAATGGTGACAAGAATGGATAATCAACTCATGATGAGATAAGGTCATGTTCTAGAGAGAGTCTTCGTGGACACAACATACCAGAGTTAACACACAAACGAGAGAAAATAAATGAAAATTAGAGTGCTAGCACAGATCAAAGAGTTTTGACAAACAAAAATAAAAGTAACATGTTCATGCTTTATTCATTAACAAAAATGAAAAACTATTCAAGTTGAAGTAGTCCAATGGACTTCCTCAAGAAAAAGTATCATAGTCAAGTGCCTTTGTAAATAAATCAGCCAATTGGGATTTTGTGTTCACATGAGCAAGTGCAATGATGTTTTCTTCAACCAACTCTCGAATAAAATGATGTCTTATGTCAATGTGCTTAGTCCTAAAATGCTGGACAGGATTCTTAGAGATGTTAATGACACTCATGTTATCACAAAAAATTGTCACACAATCTTGATCAACACTATAATCATTCAACATTTGTTTTAACCATAAAATTTGAGTGCAACAACTCTCTGCGACAATGTACGTAGCCTCGACAGTGGATAGGGAGATTGCATTTTTCTTCTTACTGTACCATGTGACAGGATTGTTTCCAAGATAGAAACATCCACTCGAAGTACTCCTCCTATCATTCAAACTTCTGGCCCAATCCGCATCACTATATCCAACCAAACGATTGTTAGAGTCAAATGAGTACCAAAGGCCAAAATCACATGTACTTGAAACATATTTCATGATTCTTTTTACTGCATTCAAGTGCAACTCAGATGGGTTAGTTTGAAACTTAGCACAAATACCAACACTAAAACAAATATCAGGTCGGCTTACACTTAAGTAAAGAAGACTTCCAATCATACTTCGGTACAACTTATTGCTTACCTTTTTACCATGTTCATCTTTGCACAGCTTAAGAGTAGCACTCATTGGGGTTCTAGCATGCTTTGCATTCTCAAAACAAAACCTTTTTAACGTGTTTCTAGCATACTTTGATTGAGAAACAAACATGTCATTATTCATTTGTTTAATTTGAAGTCCAGGAAACATATTCAAGTCCCCTACCATACTCATCTCAAACTCATTTTTCATCAGGCTAATGAATTCTAGTGCATGTGAATGAGATGTAGAACCAAACACATTATTATCAACGTAAATTTGTGCACACATGATTTCATTGTTAGCACGTTTGATAAAGAGGGTTTTGCCGGCATTACCTTGTTCATAGTTATGCTCGAGAAGGAAAGTTGTCAACCTTTCATACTAGGCCCGTGGGGCTTGTTTTAAACCATAAAGTGCTTTCTTTATTTTGAAAACATGATTAGGTTTGTGGGGCTCTTGAAAGCCAATTGGTTGTTCAACATACACTTAGTCGATGAGCATTCCATTCAAAAAGGTGCTTTTGACATCCATTTGAGACAATTTGATCTTGAGGCATCATGCAATAGAAAGCAGCAAGTGGATTGATTCAAGTCGAGCAACAGCGCGAAAGTTTCATCAAAGTCGATTCCCTCAACTTGAATATATCCTTGCGCTACAAGCCTAGTTTTGTTCCTGACAACATTACCAAACCCATCAGTTTTATTTTTGAAAACCCATTTGTTACCTATAATGTTTATTCCCTCTGGTCTTGGTACAAGCGTCCACACATCATTCCTTTCTAATTGTTTTAGTTCTTCTTGCATAGCCTCAATCCAATTTTCATCTTCCCAAGCTTGTTTGACATTCTTTGATTCTGCAAGTGACACATAACAAAGATGGTGAATTTTATTTTGTCTTCTCCTTCTTGTAACCATTACCTTGTTTGGATCTCCAATCACGGTTGAAGGTGGATGAGCTTTTTGAACCCATGTTGGTGGATCTTTTCTTCTTTGGTTTCTCCTTTGAATGCTTTCATCAGAAAGATTAACAACTAGCTCTATCCCTTCATTTTGCAATGATGATCAGCAGATGATTCTTTGAATGGAGTAGATCCTGTTGCTATAGCATCGGAAGTAGGTGACAACACATTCGATAAAGGTTTAGGTTCAAGAGATTTAAAACTGTTCACACCATCTTGTGTGGGAACCCGAGGAATCGATATGTCTTGAATTTCATATTCTTGAAAGTATTCTGAAAAATCTTCTACATCACTAAATACAACATTAATGGATTCTAAGACTTTTTCATCACACATATTGTAGATCCTGAATGCACGAGTATTGAGTGAATATCCTATAAAAATTCCTTCATTACTCCTAGAATCAAACTTACCTAAATTCTCTCTATCATTCAAAATGTAGCACTTACATCAAAACACATGAAAATAAGAGAGATAAGGTTTCTTACCTTTCCATAGCTCATAGGGAGTTTGAATAGTACCCTTTCTAAAGTAAACTTTGTTGGAAATATGACATGTCATGTTAGTGGCTTCAGTCCAAAGTCTTGTAGGAAGTTTTTTGGCATTAAGTATCACTCTAGCCATTTCTTGAAGCACTTTATTTTTCCTTTCCACAACACCATTTTGTTGAGGTGTTTTTAGTGCTGAAAATTCATGGAATATGCCCTGCAATTCACAAAAGTTAGCAAAACCAGCATTCTTAAATTCCTTTCCGTGATCACTCCTTATTCTCACTATCTTTGTAGCTTTAAAACTCTTCTCAACAAGCAGCTTTTTGGCCACTTTCTGAAATGCATTGAATAAATCAGATTTCTCACGCAAAAAATCAACCCAAGCATACCTTGAAAAATCATCAACACAAACAAACACATACCTCTTACCTCCCAAACTCTAAATTTGCATAGGACCCATTAGATCCATATAAAATAATTCCAACACACATGATATATTGAGATTTGATAAAGCTTTGTGAGATATTCTGGTTTGCTTACTATGTTGACATGGACCACACACATTACCTTTTGGAAGTTCAAGTTTTGGTGGCCCTTTAATTACTTCTTTCTTTGAGAATCTCGCAAAGTCCTTGAAGTTCATGTGACCGAGTTTCTCATGCCACAAGTTTGTTGAATCCGTTTTAGAACTGAAACAGGACACATAGTTAGAAAGCAAGTAAAAATTGTCATTTGATCTTTTTCCCTCAAGTAGAGAAACGCCTTTACCATTCAAGATTTGACATTTTCCCTTTGAGAATTGAACCACAAAATCTTTGTCACAAATTTGACTAATACTAATCAAATTATCTTTCAAACCATCAACAAGCAAGACATCTTTCAAAATAGGAAAAATAAGAAACACAATAGACCCTTTGCCAAGAATTTTACCTTTCTTTCCATCTCTATAAGTGACATGTCCACTATAAACCAATTCAAGTTCATTCAAAAGAGATTTATTATCTATCATATGCCTTGAACAACCGTTGTTTAGATACCAAAGATCATTTTGAAATGCAAGCAAAGAAGTATATGACACAAGACAGTTCACATCAGCCTTAGGTTTCCAAACTCTTTTGGAAGAAAAACCATTGTTAGCATTATGATTTACATTAGCAACAAAACTATGGTTTTTAAAATCTTTCTTCAAATAAGCAATGAACTTGAAGCATTTGGGTCTGATATGACATTTCCTATTACAAAAATGGCAAGTAGGAATGAATTTTGATACCTTCATAGCTTGTCTCACAACAATTCCTTCAGCAGAAGTTTCAGTGGCCTTTACGAACTTGCTTGCACCAGCTTTCGATGTGCTAGCACTAGGACTGAAACCCAAACCATACCGATCTCCAAAAGATTTTCCTTGACCAAGCACTTCATCAAGCTTAAGAGAACCTGTGTTTAACTTATCAATGATGACCTTAGCCTCAATCAGTTTAGTAGTAAGAACAATAATCTTTTCGGACAAGACTTTCTTTTGCTTCAACAAAGTAGCATTCTCAATACCAAGAGATTGTAACTTTTTCATAGCCTTTCGCCATTGGTCATACATCTTATCATATGCCTTTTGTTGCACAGCATAGATATCAACAGTGTCATTTGAAACCTCACTCTTACCATCTTCTTGGTTCACAGTGAAAGCAAGAACATTTTCATCATCACCTGAATCATCATCTTCACTCTCATCATGCTCACTCTCACTCAAAGTGATAGCCATGACTTTACCTTTCTTCTTTTTCAGTGTGTTAGCACACTCAGATTGTATGTGCCCAAAGCCCTCGCATTCAAAACACTTGATACCTTTATTTTTCTTTTCTTTATCTTTTGAAAACTTCCTTGTAAAGGTACGTACCAGGGGTTTGATGGTCATAAGACTTTTTCACAAAAGGTTTTCGGCCATAACCACTATCATGAGGCTTTTTCATGTTTTTCTTTAAAAAACTTTATAAAATTCTTTGTAAGTAAAGCACAATTTTCATTATCCAATGAACTTAAATCACACTCATCAAAAGGATTAGAATTAACCTCATGTTTGAGAGCCAAACCTTTGCTCAGTTTTTGTTTTTGCCAACATTGTAGATTCAGTTCATAGGTTTAGAAAGAGCTAATAAGTTCATCAATATCCATAACATCCACATCTTGACATTCTTCAATGGTGGTGACCTCTGACATAAACCTTCAAGGTAAAGAGCAAAGCACTTTCCTAACAAGTTCAACATTAGAATATGTTCTTCCCAAAGCAAAACACTCATTAGAAATATCACAAACTCTACCATAAAAGTTAGTTATAGTCTTATCATCATCCATGTTTAGATTTTCAAAATCAGTAACAAGTCTTCTAAGTTTATTTCTTTTAAAGGTACTAGTTCCCTCATTCTTGTCTTGAAGCCTATCCCAAGCATCTTTAGCAAGCTCACAATTAGCTATGACTTTCATTTGGTTCACATTCACAGCATTAAAAAGAGCATGAAGAGCTTTAGAGTTATCATTTGCCAAAGTTATCTCATCAACAATCCAACTAGCAACAGGTTTTGATCTAGACACTTCATTTTCAACAATAACTGAGGCTGTCCAACCATTCAAAACCATGGACCAAACTCTTTCATCTATGGACTTAAGGAAAACACGCATCCTAGGTCTCCATGTATAATAGTTAGGTCCTTCTAACAGAGGTGGTCTATGAGCAGATCCTCCTTTAGTGAAGAAACTCATGATGAAAAACAATCAGACAGATGCTAACACAACAAACGAAAGTGCACACATAGACACACAACAGATTTAAAATAAAAACACAACACAGATAAGATTTTGTCTAACTACTAGACCACTAAGATGCACATAAAAACAATCAAAATGGGTAATGATCAACTAAAACAACTTATCAGGACACGCTCTGATACTACTTGTTGGGGAGAGAGTTAGAGATTTTACTCACATTAGAGTGCGGTTACCCATTTTAAGTGCAACAGAACAATTATCAAGTAGATTAAACATTTCCAAGTTAAACATATCAAACACATGTGCGAAAAATAAAGAACATAGCCATATACATGGTTCTGCTAAATTCACTTTTAGTCTACATCCATGGGACCTTATCCAGATCGAAGCAATCCTCTAAGTTAAAAACACATTACAAGATATAGTTCAAAGTTGATCTAAGTTATAGTAAAAAGAACTCCCTGTTCAACTTTACACTTAGCATCACACTCTGAATCCTTAACGTGTAACAACTCCTTAGACCTTTTTCACACTGGGAACACACTCGAGAATAGCTTGTAAACCACCAAGCTTTAAGTGCTAAAGCACGCACTAGCATCAACAAAGGAACCACGTTCCAAGAGCCATTAATAACGTGTTTGATATGATGAAGTTTTGGCACAAAATATGGAAATGAACCTTGAACCTTAAGAGAGAAAAATACTGTAAGAGAACCAGAGTACAATGAAACAAAATGTCAAAAGGTTAGATTCATACATACAAGAAGGGGCATTATATAATGAAGGATTTCTTGCTCAACAATATAGTGCCAAATTAGCCAACAAGGGACTGACTAATGTTTGTCCAAATAAGAAAAGTTTTCATTCTTTTGGTTTGGACCACAAAACAAATCGGGAAAAGAACTTTATTCCCTAGGACCACTTAAGGATGCTATGACACATGTAAAAAGGTCCTAGAAAGTGAGAGACAAAGATAAACAATATATTTTTCACTTTTTCAGACATGCAACTCGTGCTGGGTTGCAAATATCTGAAGTGAGAGTGAGAGCACAAACTGTTGTGCACACACACTTTAAACAAAACAAGGCAAGACTCAGGTTTGACAATCAGTGTGCACGCAGAACATATGTGTACACATACAATTCATAAGTTTGACAAATATGAGTTTTTCACAAAACTCAATAAAAAGCCATAGCTGATCATGATCTTTCATCAATTAAAAAAGTTTTTTTTTAAAAAAAAAAAAAAAAAGGAATGAACATTATCTTACTTTGTAACCTTCAAAAGAATATCCTTTATTGAGTAATCCAATTACTGGAAGAAGAAAGTATGATAGAAAATGAGAGGAAATGAAAGAAGAGAGAAAATGTGAAAAAATGTTAATACAAATTTTTGCGAAGTTAATATGAATTTAACTAAGGTCAAAAATGTAAATTTCATATAATATAAAGACTTTCTAATTTTTTTAAAAAGTTGAGTGGGTTGAATTGAAACCACATGTTTATGCGTGGCTACTGGCTACGTGCCTGCTCTCATGTCCTCTAATCCATTTTTGTAACTTTGGATTTGCTCGTCGATCATGCATGTTTGGGAAAAGCACGTTGAAAAGTAGGATGAAGAATGAAGGGCTGTTGGGGGGTAAAGAATTTTACGTAATGATAATGTGTTCATTTAATTGAATGCCTGTCAATGTGATACATGTTGATATTGACTATTGGCGCCTTCGATGAAGTTTAATGGATAAGAGTATCTTAGTGCATGCATGTCTATAACACGTGGGTACGGAAAAAAAAATAAAAATTAATCATTTAGAACTCGTTTGGTATTGTTACAACTTTTAAAATAATATATGTTAAAACCATTTTTGATTAAAAAAATGTTTTTAAAAATGGGTTAGACTATTATAACACAAATTTTTGACACAAATTTGAGCACAAATTCTTAACCTTTGATTCAATTTAATACAATAGATTTAGATGAGAAGTTAGAGTTTACTTATGTTTCATGCTAACTATATAAGCAATTTTTAAGTCATTGGGTTATTATGAATCAATGTAATAAATTTGTATCAAATTTTTGTGTTACAATAGTTTGACCCTTTAAAAATACTGAGTTTTAAATGTCTCTCATAAAAATAGAAATCTATGAAGAGAAAGGTATCTGAACACCAAGGTAATTGCACAAATGTGATAGGTGTTTCTCTTATAGACTAAAAAAAAAAAGACCCCTAGGTACAGTTGACCCTAAAAGTTAAAGAGTTTGCTATCAAATCACAAGGGAAGAGGTGATTTATAATTATTTTCTTAATAGGGTATTTTGATAAAAAATTATGGAATAAACAAACTTTAACGGCCTATTAAAATCAAATCCCGAATGGCCCTTAATTTCAATGTGAGAAAATTATATGCCTTTTACTGCTTATTGTTTGATTTATTGCTATAAATATATAGAAGCGATGTTCCACTTCCACAGACTTTGGAAGCCCGTTTTACTGCGATTATTAAAAATTAATTAATTGATTAACTAATAGTAAGAAGTCAAATCAATTTAATTAATTAACATCTATAGCTCAAAAAAGTACATGATAAATTATTCAGCATACGTACGTTGATTTTATATATTAATTTTTATAAGTCTACATCATCAATAGCTCCAAGGAGTACATTATTTAAAAGAAAGTAAATTCACTAAATAATCTAATCAAGGAAGCTCAAATAGTTGCTTCACATTATAAGGTCCAGTAACATTTGGTACTCCACTCCATATTAGCTCTGCAATCTGGAGATTTGCCTTCTGAGATGTATGGCCGCCATCAAAGAACAGATAGTCACTTGGATTACTGCATAACTTGTATGAACCTACGCCACAATTCAGTCCATTATATAGTCCACTGCCACAACATGCAATTTTCCCTTCCTTGAACCCTTCAAAACATAATCAAGAACAGAAAATTAAAGTTCAAACTAGACATAAACATATGTAAAAGTTTTGACTGCATATAACTTAATTTACCATATTTTGTAGGGTTATTAATTCGGTAAAGGAGGTTATAGAAGTAGTCCATGTTCGAATATTTGAACCCGGATAATTCTTTGGCCATCTTGCTAAGCTGATTAGATAGAGCTTTGTTGTGTAGATTTGCATCCTTTAAGAAATTGGTAACACAAGAGCCATTTGTACTGGGGTGCACTGCTTTTATAACGGGCAAGCAACCTAACGGTCCAACATTCTGGATCGCAAATTTCCTTCCTCCCATATTATATATTTCCTGCAAATCAATACAACAAGTTTCACTACAACATTAATTAAATATACTGTGGGAAATACAGCCTTCCCCGGCGCAAAGAACTCGTCGGAATAGAACTAAATCGCGATGTATTACGACGCAAGTCATACCTAAAGTTTTACAGATGATATCGAGAATAGAAATTGTTACCTTGAAGCCATTTGTTAAATTGGCTACCACCTTGCGCACGTATGCTACTCTTTGAGATTGAGTGGCATTAGGGTAGCTGGACTCATACCGAAAGTAATCGTTGCCTCCGAAGCTGAATAAGTACACAGAACTAGTTAAAATCTTTGTGGCTTCTTTAGCACCTACTTTCTGTGACATTAAATTTGCCACGTTCTTGAAATAGGCCAACTGTTGTTTAAGATTCAGCTGAAACCAATGGAAAATAAGATGTATTATTAAAAAAAAAAAAAAAAATATAGCATGACAGCTAAGGCTGCAATCGAGTTGAACCAAACTGAATATTGAGAAACTCGAGCTCGATTCGATTGGAATAGTTGAAGCTCGACTCGATTTTAATTATTAATTATTTTTATTTATATATATAAATGTTAATATAAAATTAAAATATTATATAAAATGTTGAGCTCGAGTAAACTCTCGAACTGCTCGAGTAAAGTATTATTATGCTCAAACTCCGCTCGACACAACACACAAGCTACTTGAGCTCGTTTGCAAGCGGTTCGGCTCGTTTGTTGGCCAAGGACAACCCTAACTATATACTTGTAAATTTACAACTGTACCGCTCTTAGCGCTCTAGGACATATCAGTATGAGTTTTTAATTTAAATAATGCAGAAATGGAGTACGGGAATTTAATTGAAGGTGACATTATTGATGATATGACATCTCTTAAGTTTGTTGCTGACAGTTTATGGAAATTAACGCCATTAAGAGAATTCAAAATCGTCACCCACTTTCGTTTAGATTTGATACACAAAAGAGAAACCACGAGAAAGAAAACAAAAACCGAACCCACTTCAATTAATTAGCCATCAGAACCTTATCTTGAAAGGTAGTTCAAAAATTCAAAAGAAAACAACAGTTTCCTACTTAATAAGAAGCATACCACTCCATCATTGACGTCTAGAACACCACCTGCGGCAGAGGCAAAGTTAGCTCCATTGGTTAAATCTGCTCCTGGTTGCAGGTATGGAGGATCCACTGAAAGGTTTGCAAATTGGGCTGAAAATTCAAGGAGTGAAACAACATTCATCAACATCTTTAACTCTATAAATTAAGTTTAACTAGTAAAGAAATAAACTGACAAAGATCTTACCGATGTAATCAGGAACTATAAGGCCATCTGAAAATCTGCCAGTGGATTTGTTGTTCATGTCTATTCCATAAGGATACGATGTTGATACGGGTTTCGCTGAATTTTTGATGTACTGGTTGTTGCCTGGATCGAAGAGTGAGTCTCCAAACACAAACAGTAGTTTCTTCGACTGAGCTGCATAGCACCCAAATGAACCGAGAGCGATTGCATACAAGACTATGGCACAAAGAAAGTTGATGCTTGTCCTTGCCATGGAGTTTTGAACACTTTCGATAATGTTGCCTTCTCTTTGTTCTTTTTCAGTGCCTACTTATGATGGAACACGCGCACTGTCAAGGTTTGTGGTTTATGTGTGTGGAAAGTGTGTGAGACATCATATATAATATTTGTGAATTTATATTGAATTTCACGTGGTGTTTTGTCTTCTGATCTGAACATTGGTCCACACGCATTATATTTTCTATGAGTAAACAACTTTTTCCCATCCAAGGTTTGCGTCAATAATTTTACCACCCAAAAAGTTTCAAAATACTACTTTCTGACCCAAAGTTTATATTTTGTTAATATTCAAAATATACTTAACTTTCTTAGTTGACATTCGACGAGATACCAAGAGTGCCAAGATAAGAAAGGTTTTGTAGAGTTGAGGCCAGTAAATTGAATGGTGGTGACCGATTAAATATTTGTCATCAGAATCATTCGAAAATCAGCTAAGAACAGAATACCCTAACTTTGAGGTGGCAAGCAATGGATGAGAAATTAGGTGCTGGAGTAAGAGGGCTTTTGTAGGGAAGAGATCGGAGGTTCAAATGGTGGCTATAGAGAGAATTTTTACCGTTGGAATCGGTTTTGGGTATTGATAGGAATATAAACTTTTGGTGAGAA
Source organism: Pistacia vera (assembly GCF_008641045.1). Taxonomy (NCBI): domain Eukaryota; kingdom Viridiplantae; phylum Streptophyta; class Magnoliopsida; order Sapindales; family Anacardiaceae; genus Pistacia; species Pistacia vera. Next base: position 38,935 of record NW_022195286.1, read on the forward strand.
TGTGATATTTTGAAACTTTTTAGGTGAAAAAGTTTATTAAGGCAAACCTTGGGTGAGAAAATGTTGTTTACTCCATTTTCTACAGCAATTAACGTGAGAGAATTATGATGTTTATCACCTGTAGTTTGATTTACTTTTATAAATCAATCAATCAATTGGCACCTAAACATTGTATCTTCAAAGCCCGAGATTACATTTCATCTACCTATGAAGTCATATTCATGGTCTAATTATAAAGATTAGGTAAAATAGTGACTGACAAGTGCCACCCAGGTTCGCCGAAATTACATATTTCTACCCACAAACTTTTAAAAAAACAATTTCTCACCCATTGTCAATCTCCATCAATAGATACCATTTATTATGTGACTTTATAATTTTTAACGAGAGTGAATAACAATTTCCAACCCACACTTTATTAAATGTGTTTTTCACCCCTAGTTTAGTTTATATTAATTTTAGGGTTAATAAATTTAAAAGAGAATTTAAAAATAAAATCAGTTATTAAAATAAAAAATTGAAAAAAAACTAAAAAAAAGCTGGCCTACACTTGGCAAGAATCGCTAGGTGCGATTTTGAACAACTTTTTTTTTTTTTTTTTTCCAATTTTCTTAATTTTTTATTTTCGGATTTTTCTTACAATTTTTCAGTTTTTTTTTTGGAAATTATATTTTTATATATACAATTTTCATGAAATATTGTTTTGTAATTATAGAAATTGAAGATATGGGTTTCAATGACTAATTCCCAAGTTGGTGAAGGTAATAGTTATGTGTTTGTAATTTAGGAGTGTAAGTAATACTAACCTTATAATATATATTGTCCGAAATGACAAAAATGCCCTTTTGCTGTTAAAATAACGTTTGAATTTAATGATGGGTGGGAAAAGTAATGAAGGCAAACTTTGGGTGGGAAAATGTCATTCACTCAAAATATTAAAGTCTACATACATCTAGAGGTGGAAAAAATGGGCCGGGTTAGGCAGGTCAACCCTAACCCGGCCCGTAATGAAGAGGGTTCAACCCGGCCCGTCTTAAACCCGCCAGCAACCCTCGGGCGGGCCGGGTTGCAAAATGGCAACTCGACGGCCCGCGGGTTGCTATTTTGTCCTCTTTGCAAGAGGACCGCAACCCAGTGGGTTGCAACCCGCCGGGTTGGCCAAAAAAAAATTAAAAAAAAATGTAAATTTTTTTTCAATTACCCTTTTACCCTTGAAATATAGCCGTTTTATAGCGATTAGAGGGGTCTTTTTCGTCATTTTCTTTTCCCATTTTTTTCTATAAATTGGCCCTAAACTCTCATATTTTTCTCACAACTCAAATTCTCTCATTTTCTCATATTCTCTAATCTCTATTCTCTCAATTATTCATTTATTCTCTTAATCTTTTTGTTATCAATTTGCTCTTATTTTAATTTTTATTAGTTTTTGCAATTTTCAATTCATATTTCCAACTTTCCAAATTCCAAATTTCCAATTTCCATATTCCAATTCTCTTTCTTTAATTTTTATTTCTTCTACATCAATTTTTTTTTNGCCAAGTAATACCCATATTAGTTATTTGAGTTTGATTGCTTTCTCTATTTCCATGTTGATTAATATGTTTATTAGCATGCCTTTTTAAAGTACTAGTATCATTACCTGAATCAGCTTTATAAACATTTGCATAATATTTGCATCTTACTTTCTTGACTTAAACGCCATTTTCTGTCTCGTAAAACTTGTCGAAATGCGTCCAAACGTCTGATGTGTGCCTGTCTTCGATTTCGACGGCAGTTGATGAACCCGTCTTAACTTGAGATGGAGTTGGATGAGGACGACAATTACGAGGGCGACTTCTAGAACCACCGAGAGCTGTTGGAATCGACGACATATTTTGAGGTGTATCGGATTCTGAGACTGGGATTGGGACAGCAGGACTATTTGAATCTCCTACATTCATAGTAAAATCAGCGGGACTAGGACTAGGATAGTAGTTTTCTTCATCATTGAAATGGATGGGAGAGAAATATCTATCTATTGTAGTTGAAAAAAAAATTGATGCAGAAGAAATAAAAATTAAAGAAAGAGAATTGGAATATGGAAATTGGAATTTGGAATTTGGAATTTGGAAAATTGGAAATATGAATTGAAAATTGCAAAAACTAATAAAAATTAAAATAAGAGCAAATTGATAAAAAAAATTATTAAGAGAATAAATGAATAATTGAGAGAATAGAGAATATGAGAGAATGAGAGAATTTGAGTTGTGAGAAAAATATGAGAGTTTAGGGCCAATTTATAGAAAAAAAATGGGGAAAGAAAATGAAAAAAAAGACCCCTCTAATGGCTATAAAACGACTATATTTCAAGGGTAAAAGGGTAATTTAAAAAAATAAATTAATTTAACATTTTTTTTAATTTATTTTTCAGCCAACCCACGGGTTGGCCGTTGGCAACAGACAACCTGGTGGGTTGGCCATTGGCTACAGCCAACCCGCATGCAACCCGCCGGGTTGGCGGTCCTCCTGCAGAGAGGACAAAATAGCAACCCGCGGGCCGTCGGGTTGCCATTTTGCAACCCGGCCCATCCGGGGGTTGCTAGCGGGTTGGGCTCAACCCGGCCCGCCATTAAGGTGGGTTGGGCTTAACCCGGCCTGCCATTAAGGCGGGCTGGGTTGAACCCTCTTTATTACGGGTCAGGTTAGGATTGACCCGCCTAACCCGGCCCATTTGTTCCACCTCTAGTCACACACCATAAAGCAATGAAAATGAAAGGGCATCGTATCTTATTATCTAATATCTTCTTTTTTCACATTTATATTTTTCTGTTATATTTAATGATTTATGCACTTTTAAAAGTGAGAAATGCTAGATTTATATAAAGAAATAGAAAGAAGGATATACAAAATAATGTGACAACTGATATGACAATATCACATCATCTATCACATCACTCACTTGCCACATAACCTTTTTTTTTAATCTAAATTTTCCTCCTGTTTCTCTCTCCTCCTCCTCCTCCTCCTCCTCTTCTTTACGAACTCATTCATTTTTTTTTTTTTACACATTATTTTGTATAAAAATCTTAATAAAATTTATTTGTACCTCTACCATATTAATATACGTAACTCTTTAAATTATTGTTTAAAATTACAAATACAATTTCAACAACCTATTCCCGCGTCCTCTACATTTGATTGCTGATAGGAGTGATTTAAAACAAATAATTGATATCCACGTTTTATGCGTTTTAAATTTGTTGAATAAATAAATTAATAAAACATGACAAAATCGTGGTGCCAAGCTAGTGACGCAATCTGCTTTATGCCTTTAAAATTTGTTGAATTTCCTAATGCCCAGTGTTCTCACAGTCTTACTTTCTATTCCAATGTGATGACCATGTACAAAGATACTAATACGAATCTCACCCACCGGGAATTTTGTTACCTTTGGCCCTAATTTTTAGGATTGTGCAAAAAAATCTGATATCCGATATCCGATCCTAATCCACTCTATTCCGCTCCAGAAAAATCGGATATTTGAAAATTTGGATCGGATACGGATCAGAATTTAGCAAAATCCGAATATTCGGATCGGATACCGGATCGGGATTATTAAAAAATCAAATATCCGTATCCAATCCGGATTTTACAAAACTACGTTGTTTTGAGTTTAAAAATTAAATTAACCCTAACACTAACAGTCTAACTCAATAACTCTAACACAATTAAGTCAACTCTCTGTCTCTCTCACTCTCTGTCTCTCTCGGCTCTTGCTCGAACACGAACACGTAGTCACGACTCACGCACAGTCGCACAACCTCTCACAAAGTCACAGTCTCACTCTCTCAGACCAGTTCTCATCTATCATCTCAGTCTCTCGCTGTCTCTCTCGCTCAAACAAGCACAACCTTTCACTTTCTCAGACCAGATCTCGTCTGTCGTCTCAGTCTATCACTGTCTCTCTCGCTCAAACATGCACAGCCTTTCACTCTCATCTCAATCTCACTTTGTCTCTCTCGCTCAACTCTCTGACTCTCTCGCTCGAACACGCACAAACCGACACACAGTCAGTCAACCACTCTCTCGGTGTCTCGGTGTCTCACTCTCTCTCACTCGAACACTCTCAGATCTCAGTCTCTCTAACGATTGAAGCCCCAAATCGATTGTTGTCACAGCCTAGTGCGACTACCGCCACACCGTAATAGCCTGGTGCGATTTCGTGGTGCTTATTTCTTTATTATTGTTGGTGATGGTTTGTTAATGGTACAATTTGATGGGTGTTTTTGTTTTGATGTTGATTTGAGTTTGATGTTAATGGCACCGTAATATGGTGTCTTCTCTCTTTGTCCCGGTTACAAACCTTCTATTGTTCATTAGTATTTATTTGCGTTTCGAACCTATTACAAGGTTGATGGAGGCTGGGTTTGATTCAAACTGTGCCAATTGGGTTTGTACTCATCCAAGCGTTTACTTACTGTGATGGCGAATGGAGTGTAGAGGCTTGGTCTGATTTAAATTAAGGTGTTTCCCTAATTTGATGTAAATGCCAAAGGAGCATTTCTGCTCTTTAGGTTTCCTCTATGCTGCAGTGCTGCTTATGTTTGTAGTTCATTGAAACTGCTTGCATCTTAGATTATTATTATTGTTCACTTTGATGTTGTTCCTGTGAAATGTGACACATTCTAACTGGTGACGGATTGCATATGTCCTTGCAATATGGCTTTGGAGCACTATTAGCCTTAAGGATTGAATTATTTGATTTTAAAAAGAAAATCTTAAAATTCGGATAAATTTCGGATATCCGATTATCCGATCTGAATAATCGGATATCCATAAAACCGGATATCCACATAATTCGGATCGGATTCAGATCAATATATAGCCTGATCCGAAAATTCGAATCGGATCAGGAAAATCCCTATTCAGATCGGATATCTGGATTTGAACAGCCCTACTAATTTTTATCTTTTTTTTTTGTTTTTGTATTATATTAAAAAAGCATAAACCCCTTTATTACTTAAAAACACACACATCATATTACTTAAATCACATAATTTATACGGCCATAAAAAATAAGTTACATCACTTGGAATTAATTTAAATTAATTACTTGGAACAGAAATTTAGAATATATGTATACGTAAGGTACCCTTAGGCACTTAAGGTAGTCGGACAGAGCATGGCTGCCTTATTGGTTTCTAGGTTAGAGCTTCCAAGTATAAACAAATTGGCAATGGTATGTTTATAAAAAAAAAAAAAAAACATTTACCTCATCTTGGGTGAAATGTGGAAGCGATTAGGGATAAAAATCCTTAGACATGAATAAGGTAGTTGATTAACACTTGTGTTAGGGCCAAAAATCGTCTTAGGCTTGACGAGGCCCAATAACGAAATAAACATATCATGGCCCAAGGCCTCAACCCAATCTCGATTGGACCTACGCTTAAAATCACCTTGCGAACTACCCACTTATGAGTTAGGCTATCCTATAAGTTAAGTTAAACTGGATTTCAGCCCATTAGCCTGCAACAGTCTATAAATGGGAAATCATAATCCCATTCTATTTCCTCTTCTACTAAGATTCCAAATCTGATTTAAACTATTAAACTTAATCTGATAAGGTGAAGAAATCATATTTCTTTCTTGATAGGGATTATCTTCCAAAAAAGAGGACTCAATGTCCTACTAGGATTCCAACCCCTTGGATTCACTATAAAAACAGAGGTTTGCCCTCTCATTAAGCATACAATCTCCGATAGTCAATCTACTCTACTCAAAACTATCTATTTGCTCTTGAAGTTCTTGCTCCCAAGAACCCGACGCCTTCGCCGTAATCCTAGCCTCCAACAAGACTCCTGGTAATTCTTCTTCTCCTTAATTCTTATTAAATAATCTCTTTCAGCCTTGCTGACTTGACCGTCGGAGTGCCTTGGGCAAACACCACCCCGGTGTTTTCCGAAAGCTTCGCACTTACCCTTTCATGTGTGCAGGTCTAACGGATTGTCAGTAGCCTCAACCTCATTGGATCAGACCCTATTTTCATGACAGCAGCTTTTTTGCATCTGCAGTTTGGCGACCACCGTAGGGCCCTGACAATCATCTGCTAACGATAACTTGCAACACGAGAGGAGGCATGTAACTCCCTTCAACTGACATCGCTAATCAGAAAATTTCATCACGATAAGAAAACTTTTCTTTACTTTTCTCCATTTGTTTTATCTATTCAGCACGTGATATGATACCTTGAAGCATCAAAACACATCCCCCATATTCATAATTTGTTCCATGCATCAGTTGGAATATTTCTCACTTCTCGTAGGTGTTTAATTTCTTTTTGGAGCATATTTCGTGGTCTAAAAACCCTTACATCTCATGGGAATGTTTTTTGTGTATTTAAAAACCCATCTTCCTCTCCTTCTCTAGACCCGCAAATTCTCCAACCACAACAAATGGTTCAGAACGTTAACTCACCTTCGTGTCGAATTACTAAAGTCCCACAAACCTTGAATCAAACTCCCTCAGTCCATGGCAACTGGTAAGAATATACACTGACTAGTTTTGACTTCCTGCCGTCAATGCCAAGATATCACTCAGCTCGTTCGAAGCAAAGTCAAACTGAGAATGAAATGCCCAACTATACTGACTCCCCTTCAGAATCACCAAATCCCATTCCTCCTCCAAATCCTCTTTCGAAACCACAAAAGCCAAACACTTCCAAATACGAAGGTCCTTCAAAAATTGCTCATCCCGTGTTCTATCTAGCATCCGTCAAAAAACTACTCAAAAGCATGTCAAAGCCATCTTTAGCAAACTCAAAACCCATATTTAAGACAAACCCAAATTTTTCTTCTTCAAAAGTCAACAAAAATCACCTCAAATTCATCCCAGAGTGGCCTAGAAGGTTTTAAGAACACAAAAAGAACAGAGAAAAACAAAATGAAAGAATCAGGAGAAATCACTGTAGAATCTCTGGAGAAATCGCCCACACCTTCGACTAGAAAGAGTAAAACTTAAAAAGAGATAATAAGTAAATAAAAAGTTACATGTTTTGAATGAATGCCATTGCCAAAGCATTATGGCATTTAATGCACCTTGGTTGAAAATGCCATGTGGTGAAATTTTGGAAAGGTGATTTTTTCTCATTATTTTCAGCCGCTTGCACAATGAGCCCATATTCCATATTTGTGCTCACATCAGAGTTTTATTTGGAATTCTTTGGAAATCTAATTCGCTTTGCAGAATGCACAATGGCTTCACTTAGATTGGTCTGCCGAGCGGGCAACACGTTAGTATTCATCTCAATTAGCCCTGCAACTCCCACTCAGTTTGTCTCCATGTGGCTTTGATCACACTACAACAAGAACTCTCTCCACTCGGCTTAACCAACCGAGTGGGAGAAATTAAAAATCAAAAGTGGTTATCCCTAGTCAACTTCTTTTGACTCAGCAGTCAGCACACCTTCTCCACACGATATAGTGGGACGAGCTGAGTGGATTCTAAGCTACTTCAGAACAAGGATATAATCCCTCAAATTATTTATACAAGTCCAGATAACTCCATTCGACACATACTCAATCACCTCATGTGGAAAAAGTACGCCTAAGTAACAACTATAAAAGTCGTCACTCGGCTCGGCTGGGACTACGATCTACCTTTCTCTGGAACATCTTCATTCAGGGTTGGGGTTATTTCTTTATTCCGGCTACATGAGCTTTGCCGAGTGGGTCTGTCCAAGCTCACCCTCATACAACTCTTGCTCGAGTATGACTGATTCAATGCATCTAAAGAGCCACTCGCTTGTAGACTAATGGTACTTTCGTATCACCTCCTCAAAAGTCAAATCAAATACTCCACTCGGTTCAGAAAGCACAGGTGGCAACACTTGAAGGGGAAAGGTATGTGTCATTATTTCCTTTTAACTACCACTCTATTTGGTTAAATCTTTCTCTGTTCCGCTTATTACTCAAATACATGCAGCCCATTTTTCCATTTAGCTCACTCTTCATTCAGTCCATAACACATGCACATCATGCATATTGACTCTCAATTCGACTCTTAACTTAAAACATGCATGTCACTGCTCCAGCTTCAATCAAATGTTTTCAATTACAAAGTCGGTCACGCCGACTGGGCCACATAGCCCTCAAAGGTTTCAACAACAATTCGATCACGTCGACTCAATTGCAAGCTCCATATAAGCTCCATTTTGCATACACATTCAGATCGACTCTGCTTGATTCACGGATTTACACCTTCGGATCGACCCTACTCGATCCATGGATTTACACCTTCGGATTGACCCTGCTCGATTCATGGATTCACACCTTCGGATCAACCCTGCTCAATCCAAGGATTTACACCTTCGGATCGGCCCTGTCCGATCCACGGATTTACACCTTCGAATCGACCCTTCCCGAACCACAGATTTACACTTTCGGATCGACCATGCCCGATCCATGAATTTACACATTTGGATTAACCCTGCTCGATTCACGGATTTATACATTCGGATTAACCTTGCTCGATCCACAGATTTACACCTTCGAATCAATCCTGCCCGAACCAAGGATTTACACCTTTGGATTGACCCTGCCTGATCACAGATTTACATCTTCGAATCGACCCTGCTTGATTTATGGATTTACACCTTCGGATCGACCCTGCTCGATCCACAGATTTACACATTTGGATCGACCCTGCCCGAACCACGGATTTACACCTTCGGATCGACCCTACCTCATCCATGGATTTACACCTTCGGATCAACCCTGCTTGATTTACAGATTTACACCTTCATATCGACCCTGTCCGATCCATGGATTTACACCTTTGGATCGGCCCTGTCCGATCCACGGATTTACACCTTTGGATAGGCCCCCACCCCCCCCCCCCCCCCGATCCATGGATTTACACTTTCGGATCGACCTTGCTTGATCTACAGATTTACACCTTTGGATCGACCCTGCTCGATCCATGGATTTATACCTTCGGATCGACCCTGCCTGATCCACGGATTTACACCTTCTGCTCGATTCACGGATTTACATCTTCAGATCGACCCTGCTCAATCCACGGTCTACACCTTCGATCGGCCCTGCTCGGTTCATGAAGCTACACATTCAGTCAGTCAGACCGAGTGAAGGGTTCTTACACCTCAAATCGACAAGTCATCGACCCAATCCACACAACGATCCATTTGACCTAACGAGCTGTTATCACTGATCCACTCATTCTGCACTCATTCAATTAAATCTACTCTCTAAGCTAATTATTCTTTAACTTAGAGAGTGGGGGGCTAACTGTTAGGGCTAAAATCATCTTGGGCTTGACGAGGCCTAATAAAGAAATAAACATGTCATGATCTAAGGCCTCAACTCAATCCCGATTGGGCCTACGCTTAAAATCACCTTGCAAACTACCCATTTATGAGTTAGGCTATCCTATAAGTTAAGCTAAACTGGGTTTCAGTCCATTAGCCTGCAACAGTCTATAAATGGGAAATCATAATCTCATTCTATTTCCTCTTCTACTAAGATCTCAAATCTTATTTAAAATATTAAACTTAATCTGATAAGGTGAAGAAATAATATTTCTTTCTTGATAAGGATTATCTCCCAAAAAAGAGGACTCAATGTCCTCCTATGATTCCAACCCCTTAGGTTCACTATAAAAACAGAGGTTTGCCCTCTCATTAAGCATGCAATCTCCGATAGTCAATCTACTCTACTCAAAACCATCTATTTGCTCTTGAAGTTCTTGCTCTCAAGAACTCGACGCCTTTACCGTAGTCCTAGCCTCCGACAAGACTCCTGATAATTCTTCTTCTCCTTAATTCTTATTAAATAATCTCTTTCAGCCTTGCTGACTTGAGCGTCGGAGTGCCTACAGCAAACACCACCCCAGTGTTTTCCGGAAGCTTCACGTTTGCCCTTTCATGTGTGCAGGTATAACAGATTGTCAGTGGCCTCAACCGTACGGGATCAGACCCTATTTTCATGACCGTAGATTTTTTGCATCTGCAACTTGTTGGTCCAAAACGATAAGCACCATTCGCTTGGTTTTCCAGCAAATTAAATGTATATGATGCCATATTCTGCTTATCTTTTGCTTTAAATCTTCAAAATCATGGTTGTTCAACATGATATATATGTTTTGGGAGAGCATATAATTATTCCAGGATTGGAGACTCTATCAAAATCACCATAATTAATTTTAATGCCCACTTCACTTGTCCTCAATACTCAATAGGTGAATCTAAGGGAGCCACGTTCATCAACTTCTTGAAGGCTCAATACAATTATGATAACGATTCCACCTCTTATGCTTTAGACTGCATCCATCCACATAAAAGAGGAAAAAAAGGTTCAGATGATTCTCCTGCGACTAAGAAGAAGATGAATTTTTGGATAATTTAGACTAGAGAAGGAAATAAAAGATTAAAGATATGCAATATATATATATATATATAGCGTGTATATATATATATATATAGCATTATATTTGCTCTCACAAAACTGAACTCCAAAAACATCTCAATGTCCCCTGATAAAGGCCTTAAGACTACAAAGGTTAACTTAACTGAAGAGCAGTTGAAAGGTCAGTTTTGGCGGTTTGACACCGATGGAGATCGCCGTCTTAGCAAACAAGAGCTTAATAATGCCTTCAGTAGCCTTGGTTCAAGTTTCCCAGCTTGGCGGACGTGGCGAGCGCTTTGTCATGCAGATGAAAATGGAGATGGATACATTAATGAGAAGGAATTCGACGAGCTTGTCAAGTATGCTGTAAAATGTGGTTACGCCATCAGTTAGAGCTTAATAATGTTTTTTTAATTTAACTGATAGTAATTAGTATGTAAGTGGGTCTATTAGAAGGGAGGAATTGTGCGGTCTTAATTTGTACTTTCTTGTTCAAACATGCACTTAGCAGTTGGCTATACACGTAGATCAATCCTTTGAATGTATTTTTTGTTTTCTTTGTCTGGTTTTATCATGACCAAAAATATTGATTACTCTGTTTCTCTGATCCATGAAATAAAATAAAATAAAAAAAGTTGTTATAATGTTTAATTAATTCCGATTCAATGACTATTTCTATGAATACTCTATGGATTTAACTAAAAAACATATTCCTTTTGTGTCACGGACTATAATTTACTCAAGTCCCACATTCACCTAGAAAATTATATTCGAATACATGGTTTTAGTATTAATTTCATAATATCTTTAGAGGATTGTAGCAAGTTTGATTTAATTTCAATTGAAATTATATTAACTACCAAAAAAAAAAAAAAAACAATCATTTTTTGTTACCAAATGTCTGAAGACACCACATTACCTTTGGGTGATACATACTCATTTCCACAATGGTTATCCCGGGATTGTTTAATCACCCATCTTTACCTCGATTTTGCCATTGCTCAAAGGGGATTCTATTCGCCCATATTTTCATCAATCTAAGGATTGTATGCCGATTTACAACAATAATTCTTTCTATTGTAGTTAATCTAACCCAAAAATAAAGTCATTACTAGTAACCTATTACTAAAAATTGAAGTCTCCTATCTTGTGCAATGAAGCCATTGATTAATTAGTACACATAATCTCGCTCTATCTTATTTTATTTTGTATAAAGTTTTTTTTCTCCAACTTTTATGATACATCAGATTTCTGATTTGGATATTGAAGGATATGTGCTCCTTTCATTGATTTGTTTTGTAAAGGCCAAAAGCCCCTTGACATGGGACAACCACCTCGACTTGGACAAACTTAATAACTAAGCAACCATACTTGTGACTCAATCTACTTCACCTGGAGTTGACATTACAATCTGGTTGGGATAATCTTCATGCAAATTAATCTTAACCATTTGTATTTATTTGTCCAGAAACAGGGTGTTAACCATATACATGTGGACTAAGAGGAAATAGCATCTGAGTATGATTTCAATTCGCTTATATATTTCTTGAACATATAATTATAATGTAAATCATTTAAATTGGGTAAACTCGAATCTTTGAACTTTATCATGTGATAAGATTCTTGTAAAATAAGAATTTTATCACTTAATGTAATCTCATATGATATAGAAGAAATTATTGGAATTTTGTGAATGTCAAACGTTAAATATCATGTATATGAAAAACATTAATTGATTGCCTCTGCAGTCAATATGGTTGGGACCATATATGATTACAATCAAAATTACAAGGCCTGGGAAGATTAATTAGTGTTTAGTAATAGCAGAAGGCCATGAATTCAGTTCCCTGGAGGGTTTATTATTTTTTAAGCTAGTGAACATATTCTAATAGTAGTAAAACAAACTATAGACCTACCGCACACGTTGGTTATCTTCCTTTTAATTAGCAGAATAATTGAAGATGTAAACAATAAAAAAGATATTTGAATTTCGAACTCTTTAAATTATTGTTTAAATCAAACGCCAACAATGTTCCCGGATCCTCTGCATTTGACTGCTGGCAGGAGTGAAGAACAAATAATTGATATCCATGTTTTATGCCTTTTAATTTGTTGAATAAATAAATGGCCGAACGACTTACACATACCAAGGTTTGTTGTAACGATAAATTGGTACCTAAAATGTTTGGAAACGACAAACAAGTATCTTTTTTCGTCATGTGTTGTTAATGATTTTCATTTGTTAATAGTGAAAAGACTAGAATCCTCTTTATTATATGCCATGTATAACTTTATTCATCTCTATCTAGTGATGTTGAAATATTGCACATAAAAAAGATCCAATCCAATCAAATAGCATCTTTATATCTATTTTACCCCAACAACTGGGGATTAATTTGTAACTTAATTAAAGTGTATATAGGCTGTAGGGTCGGCCAGGCGTTTAATGGTTTTCGGAACAATATTTCAGAGTTTGCTTTAAACTTGCATTTGACACGTGGTATTAAATTAGATTAATTTAGTTCTAGAGAATAGATTTGCTTAAATTGTAAATACTATTTTGTGTTTGGTAAGTATCGTACTAAATCTAATTATATAAGTTGATAAGTTCAAAATTTTCTACTAAATTTATTTAGTGTTTTCAAAAAAAATGTGGGTCTATATATAATTAACCAAAATTTCAAGCTCTATACCAATGTAACTAACTGCTTTAACTAAATACTATTATACCATCATCCCTAACCTTCCAACACTTAAGCAAAACCTTATCATTTTCAAACTTTCATTTGCAATCTCTTGCACCAGAAATACAACATCAAACAAGTAGAATCAATACATCCAAGTAACAAGATTGATCTTTAACTTAAAATTCTTATATTCCTGTTATTTTTCATTTTTTATGTTACAATAATTGTCTGCAATATTTCTTGGTTGACATACTTTAATACACCAACAGGCTAAAAAATACTCTATCGGACAAAATATTTTACATAATGCAATAGAAAATTATGCCAATAAAGAAAGACAAAATTTGTATTTTAAACTAGTTGGCGTATTTTTAAACGAATTGCCATAAAAAAATTATGCCAACTAGGAATCTTTAAAAGAAATTTCCCAGTTGGGGTATTTTCCCATGCCAATTGGAAAAATAACGTCAAGTGTCGAACCACCTACAATTCCTCAAATTCAGCACAAACAAAACCAATACACTTATATTCACATCAAACACAACATCACCCACACCACCAACACTCATAATATTCATAAAAAAGTAATTCTAAGTCTATAACTCAATCTCACAACCTTCTCTCATAATCCTGACGTGGCAGTTCGTAATTGGTTAGCTCGCAAATAAGTAGACAGGACCCGTAACAAGCAGGCAGGATCCATCTACGAGTTGACCAATTACGAGTTGTCACATTAGAGGTTGTAAACTTAGCATTACTATTCGTAAAAACAACGTCCACAACAATAATCACATTAACCCGAAAACTGTAGAAATTTAAAATCCAAAAACCTTAACTCAAACCCAAAAATCTTACATAAACTAAAATATCCAAATATCCGGTTAAACTTTTTCTCACCACCAAAATTGCCTAGAAATCAATCAAAGAGGAATCAAAATACTAGCTTTAATCAATGTGTACCGTGTTAATGCAGTAAGGAAGTGAAAATCCGAAAATCAAAATCGGCTCCAACCCCTTTTTTTAAATGGGAAAGCCATGGAGTAATTTCGGGAAAATATATGGCATTTGGTGGTTATATGGATATAGGGTTTGAAATTTTGGTTATTTAATTAAAACCCATTGATTTAACTAGATAATTGGATATTTATATAATGTAATATAAAAATTTATTTATGTTTTATTAGTAACTCATTAATATGATCTGTTTGGAATGATCAATGGCCTTCCTTTCTAATAGAATATACAAACATTTAGTACACTGTTTTGTCCGGTTGTGAAAAATTGTACAGTCAACTAGTCAAGTTTGTTTTGTCCAACACTATATGAGCAATCGCGCCCTATATATGATCGGTGGTACTTTTAATTGACTTAAGTTTTACAAAGTTCATATGTATTTTGTTACTCAATTTCTAGAAAAGCTTTGAAATTATCGTATCATTCAACTGTTACGGATTATTGGAATAAGGGGAAAAGTTTTCCACTTATCCAAAGTATTTATTCTTGGGTGACCATGAGTGTGTGATGCCTTTATCAAACTAAAAGCATCTTTTTCAATTTCTTCAGACAAATTAATATTAACTATTTAATGTAAGTTTGATTAGATATTTTATCTTAATGTTGTATATATTTTGTTATCTAACTGTTCATTAAAAAAATTATATAATAAGGTTAATATTGACTTATCAGTTACCCTAATACTCTATCCTCACCATTGGGGGACGAATCGCACCTAACATTACCTAATTAAATTTTTAATATCTTTCTTAATATCCATGCCACTTGTATTAATTTCATTTCCATTACAAGCACTTGAATAGTTTTACAAAATATAGAAAATAAAGGTATACAGTGTTAAAACGAAAGTCTATAAAACCAGTGAAATTGCAGTCCCCTTGTATCATAACTCAAAAGAAAAAATGCCTTATTTTGCTATTTGGCCCACTACTGCTACAAAGGAGCTGCCTACAAGCGTGCCTCTGACCACAAAACAACTGGAGGAAATTTTCAAAAAAAATGACGTCGACGGAGATGGCCGCCTCACCAAGGAAGAGCTGAAGAAAGCATTTGAACAACTGGGTTCACGCAATCCTGGTTGGCGAGTTCATCGTGCGTTTCGCCATGCAGACAACAACAAAGATGGATCCATCAGTTTGGAAGAGCTGGATGAACTAGTCAAATATGTTGTCGGTTTAGGATATCGCATCAGTTAGTTTGAGGTAT